>NW_002987371.1:406031-478671 GCF_000006295.1 Pediculus humanus corporis
GTTGTTTAACCGCAAAAAAAAAAATTCACTCTTCGACGACGTTATATAATATATATTATTAGTACTTCTCTCTCCCTCTCTCTCTCTCTTTCTCTCACTCTTCCTTTTCCTTTTCCTCTCTTCCGATTTATATTATTATTATTATTATTATTATTATTATTATTTTAAATACGTAATCAATTTCGTTGAATATAATCAATACGTGATATGCAAATGAATAAAATCAATTCAATACGAGATTAATCATCATCATCATTATTATCGTCATCCGCCGCTTTGCAATTCGATAAAATTATTATTATTATTATTATTATTATTATTATTATTATTATTATTATTATTAAAATTGCTTTAAGAAAAGTAAGAAGAAATTTTCATCCACCCACGTTTAAATATCACCTTATCGATAATAATGATAATAAGAAGTTTTGTTAATTGTAAAAACGGTTTCGTATTTTACTCATTTATTTAAAATCGACGGACGGAAAATCTTAAATAATAATAATGATAATGATAATAATAATGAAATGTTGTTTTTTTCAGTTTAAATAGAATATAACGAAGGCGTTCGAACGTTGCCCATCCTGAGGCGTTAAAATTTGTATATTTTGAATATAAATCCTTAATATTAATTTATTTGAAATATTCAAATTGTAAAATTGGAAATTTAACTCCTGGAAGAGAAGGTTCCAGAAAAAGTTTTCCAGTTTATTGAAATTCGAACGAGAAAATTTTTTTTTCCCGACAAAAAGTCGGCGATACCGACTAACTATTATTTTCGTTTAAAAAAAAAATTTTATATGAGATTCGAGAGATTTGAAACCACTAAAAAATCAATGTGTATGGTTAAAGTTGATAATAATAATAATAATAATAATAATAATAATAATAATAATGATAATGTTTATGAAAATCTAAGTAAGATGCTGCTTATTTTTATTATGAAAACAAAAAATTTTTTGTTTCGTTTCATTTTATTTTCCATTAAAGTTTTTCCTTTTTTTTTTTATCAAATCGAAAACAGAAATTTAAATTTACAAATATCAAATTTTCTAGAATATTCTCTAAAAACATTTCCGGTAAAACCTTTTTAAACCTTAAAACAATATTTAAAAAAATTTCCACTTTCCTCGAATATTTTTTTAAATCCTATAATTTTACTATCTTCTCCTCTTCTCCCTCCCCCTCGTTCACGCACACGCACACGCACACGCACGAAAATACAAAAGCCAACGGGAGTAAAAAAAAAAACGGGATGATGACGTCACACACCAATTTAAATTTTAATTAATTATTAAATTTCTAACCGACACAATAAGGACGATCGGTGTCATTTTTCTCAAAAAAAATAAAAATAAAAATACAAGTAATTCGAGATTCGAAATAAATTTATCGATACGAACGATATCTCGAACGTAAATCATTCAGGTACAAAAAAAATAAAACAACACGAAAAGTGTGACGTAATTAGAGTAAACAAAAAAAAAAAAAAAGAAATTACCCACACGATTAAATATCGGAAAAACAAACGCAACACAAGAAAAATCAATTTCTCGTATGTTTTAAACGTCACGAATTATTTTTCTTATAATTAAAATTATGTAAAAAAAAAAAATTTGTGTGTTTTAAAATTTAAAATTTAAACGTTACGTTAACTTTCGCGTACGGATTTTGAATTCCCTAAGGATAAATTTTACGTTCAAATTATTATTATCATTATTATTATTATCATTAATATTAAATTTTTTTTGTAAATGACTTTAACGTCGCGACCGCGATTCCAGACAAAAATGAGGGAATAAAGTTTTACCCGAGGAGCGTAACGAACGCGTGCGAACAATTACAATCACTCGTTTATGTAAAATAGAAAATTTACGCGGTGTAAAAACAATAAAATTTTTTTTTTTTCAAAAACATAAATAAATAAATACAAAAACAAAACAAAATCCCCCCCAAAAAAAAAAATATATGCGAGAGAAAAATTTAAAAAAAAAAAAAATGAAACGAAAAAATTTCTAAAATCAGGTTCGACCGGTTCCCGAACGAAAACTGGATGACTCTTCCCGGATTTGAACCCTTTCCCATTTTCCCTCTCACATCTTTCTATCTATCCATCTTTTTTTATTTTTATATTCTCATCTTTGTCTTTCTTAACTGGTCCCCGGCAATTTTTTCTATACATTCATCTTTCTCTCTCTTTTCTATTATGATTTTTCTCTCTTATTTTTTTCTTTTTTTCTTTTCACTGTCACCTGAATTTTCTTTTTTTTTTCCTTCTTTCTTTCTCTTTCTATGTTTTTTAATTTTTTTTTACTATTGCATTTTTTAAAAGGGAGAAAAAAAAGTAAAAAAAATCGAGTGTATGTACGCGTGAGCGCACGCGCGTGTGTGTGCGCGCGTGTGTGTGCGCGCGTACGCGTAACGAAAAAAAAAATTTTTCGTGAAAATTTTTTTTGTTTTTTTTATGATGTCACTCAAACAATGGCCGGCTACCCGTTTCATATTTTTAACATTTAATTAATTTTATTATGACGTCACATTGCATTAAAACTACATCGTGTGAATTATTATTATTATATTTCGTCGACAATTTATTATTTTCACATTAAAAAAATTTACCTCCTTCTCCCCACCCTCCCCCCCGAAAAAAAAAAATTTTTTTTCATTTATTTTTATTTTTATTTTTTTTTTTTACCGTGACGCGAAAACCTTTTTTTTTTGTTTTTTGTTTTTTTTATGTTATTGTTCCTTTGAAAATTTTCCAATCGTTCACAACAAATGAACTTTTTAAGTTAAAAAATTTTCCAGGAGGAGCATCAGCATCATCACTTTGACAACGAACGACATTAACAAGGAATCCGCGACAAAATTTTCTCTACGTTTTTTATCATCTCTTTCGATAACTTTTTTTAATTTAAACACCATCATCATCTATTTTGGTTTCATCCGCCATCTTTCTTTTTTTTTAATTCTTATCGATAACACTATCTTAACTTTTTCTTATCCTCGATTTATTCCGATAAATTATTCTATTATTATTTACACCCGGATAATTTTATTAAATTCTTATTACATAAATAAAACGTAATGTGAATAGTTGAACTGGGGAGAGGGGAGGGAGGGTGGTAGGGAAAAAATATTTTCCGCACGAAAAAACGGAATATATATATAAATTCGAATGCCAAATAAATCCATTTTTTTTATCGACTCCCTCCTTTTCCAAAAAAAAATAACCTCTCTTTTTTTTTCTCTCTCTCTCTTTCTCATCTCAGGTGTGTATATCAATGACGTATTTCCTCCCTTCCTTCCGTCCCTTAAACTTTTTATTTCACGTTCTAGAAAAAATTCCGGAGAGAATCATTAATATTAATATAATAATAACATAAATACTCTAGTATTAATTTTCATTTTCATTTTCATTATTATTATTATTACTTTAATTAAATTTCCGAGTATAAGAAAAACCTGTGACGTCATTTTAAAAATACCTAAGTCGGTCACGAATGAGTGAAATAATTAATATCCGTTTAATAAAAAATGATAATAATGAATTTTAAATTTTATCCGAAAAAAAATTTTTTTTGCCCTCTTTCCCCCCCCCCCCCCCACTCGCTCTCCAATCCGACGAGACTCTCAGAATAAATTGAATGTGAAATGTTTGAAAAAAATAATAATAAAAGACGACAGAATGAAAAGAAAAAAAAGATTTAAAAGATGGAAAATGTTGTTGTTGTTGTTGTTGTTGTTGTTGCTGTTGGTTGAAGAGACGAAGAATGAAAATGAAAAAAAAAAAAAAAAAAAAATGGATTTAAATGAAACGTTGTGAATACAAGAGATCCCCTCAAGACGAATATCGATCGATCATGGTATAACGAAATTAAAATCATGGAAAAGGTTTGTCCTCTAACAAGAACTTGTTGAATGGACCCCGGATTTTATTGGTTTTTTTTAAAAAAATTTTCGACTCGTACGAAAAAAAAATTTTTTTTTTTTGCATCGAACGTTCTCGAATTCATTATTATTATTATTTGTTTTCGTCGAGGAAAGAAATTTAAAAATAAAAATAAAATACAATAAAATCGATCGACACCCGCACGCACTCACTCACTCACTCACACGCGTGACGTTAACATATAAACAAAAAACAATATGGCGTTGTCAATTTTGAAGCGTACGTGGGTTTTTTTTAAAACTATTAAAATCAAACACGTGATAAATCTCGACACGTGCACGAAAATAAAAATAATAATAATGATAATAATAAAAATGAAATTATACGTAAATTTTTTTTTTTTAAAACTCACACACTTAAAAAACATTTTCCACTTTTTTAATAAATTATTTGTTTTGTTTTTTACGCGTAAACATTAACAAAACATTAATTTGTCGCGACATTACAAAAACAATAAAACTTTTTCTTTTTTTTAAATCGTTATAATTACGAAAGAAAGAAAGAAAAAAAAAGAAAACTTTTCCGAAATTTTCAACCGTCAATTTCACGTCCTCCATCTTTGTTTTGATCAACTACGATTAACCAATCAGAGCGCGAGTCGGATTTCGAAATGAAAATAGTACAAAAATTTAACGATAGAGGGCAGAGTATGTAATATAATTTATTTTTACTTACTTCTTGGCGACATGTTAACGTCATCTATGTAAAATGGCCCCTGTCTCGTTAACATTTCGTGTACGATTATTCCGAAAGAATAAACGTCTCCTTTTTGCGTACCTTCCGGCGGTGCATTTTCTTCCATTCTCAGAAGTTCAGGAGCCGTCCAAAGCAATCCTAAAACAAAAAAAAAATTCAAAAAACAACGATTACAAAAATTAAAACAAATCATACATACAAACAAAACAAACTCACTTTTCCAATAAGCGTGATCTCCGGGATCTAAATCTTTTGGTGCTCTTAACGAATGAAGTCCAAAATCTGAAATTTTCAATACGAATCGAGCATCGACTAAACAATTTGACGATTTTAAATTACCGTGAGATCTTATTTCTGAATTGTGTATGTACAGCATCCCCTAAAAAAAAAGGAAAAAGTTTGTCACGACAACAATAAAATCATATTGAAATTTTCTCCTTTTTAATGTATTTTTTTACGTTTTTTAATTTTTATAGCTTTTCCAACGTCTTTCCCTTTTGTACTTTCTCCCTAACCTACCTCCTCATACCTACCTTCGTTTTCTCACTGGATCCCCATCAATTTTTATTTATTATAAATTTTTATATATTTTAAACGATAATAAACTTTTATAAAAACGCATTAAAAAAAATTTTAACGTTTAATTATTACCCGAACGCTCAAATGATTTATTATTATTATTATTATTATTATTATTATTACATTAAAAATTTATTATTATTATTATTTAAAAAGCACAATTGCGTGAAACGACGAGTCAACCTTTACGAAAAACCTTTTTGTACCCCCCTCCTCCTAAACCTTTTCTCCTTCTCCCTATTTTATTATTATTATTATTATTATTATTATTATTATTATTATTATTATTATTATTATCAATATTTAACGAAAAAAAATTTTTTTTTTATCATTTTTCGATGAGAAACAAACGACGAAAAATTTTATTGAAATTTAAAAGCGTAAAAAAAAATAAAAAATTTTAAACGAATCGGAAAAAAAATGGCGCGAATCAAGTGGAAATGGTAATTTAAAAAACGAAAAAAAAATGACGTCACGTTCGTTACGTGTAAATAATAATAATAATAAAAATACGTCGTTCTTACGGATAATTAAACAACAAAAAAAAAAAAATTTTTTTTTCGTTTTAACGGTTTTTTGATTTTCCTTTGTTTCGAATCCTTTTAGTATTTCCGTTTTTGTTTTTGTCACTTGTTTTTTGTTGCACGATTTCATACTTACCCTAACGATATCTTGCATGAGACTAAATTTAAACATCCAATCGAGTTTAAATTGTTCGTTTTCCAATATGTCTTGTAAGCTACCCTTAGGACAATATTCGGTTATAAACATTATCATTGATGGAGTTATACAAGCTCCGTAAAATCTCACAAGATGATCGTGATGTATGTCTTTCATCTAAAAAACCAAAAAAAAAAAGTAAATAGAAAAAATTCAAAGGAAAATGGGTAAAAGAAAAAATTTGATTTTTCTCCTCACTCTTTTAAATTCGCAAAGAAGAGATCTGTTGAATTCGAATCTTGTTTTTTGTACATCTTTTACAGCCACTTGAATACCCTGTTAAAAAAAAATAATAATAATAATGATAAATTTAATTAAAACTCTCTCTCTTATTGTTAATAAATAAATTAACTTAGTATATATATATATTGTTATGATCCCGTACTCAATATTCACATTTTCAACTTTTTATAAACAAAAGACTGGCGACGAACTCAAATTGTTCTTCTTTAGAAGCGAAGCTTCTAAAGACTCCTTCTTTTATTTTATTTGCAAGTGTTTGCTCGAACATTCGAAACAGTTGACTGACGAAAGACCAAAGTAATATAGGCAAGCTACACAGCTTGGCGTTGGTTCATTTGATTTTTAGTCTAGCTGTAATAAGTTCTTGTTTATTAATATTAGTTTTGTGATAGTTTTAAGTGCTTGTTCATTACTTACAAAAATAAAGAACGAACCGAATATAACAATATATATATATATATATATATATATATATATATATATATATATATATATACATATATATTTTGTGTGTTAATTTACAAAAAGAAAATTGACAAAAGAAAAGTAAAAACTTTGCCACGAAAAATTTTCCCCTTTATGAAATAATTTCTATTGATTTAATCGTCGAGGATGATGATGATGATGATGATGATGATGTTCTATACACACACACGCACACGCAAAAATTAATGACTAATTGTGTACTTAATATTTTCTCTTCTTGAAAAAAAAAATTAAATGATGAAACAACTAACAAACGAAACAAACAAACAAGCGATTAAAAGTAACACTTGCTAAATTATTTTATTAACTTTTCCTTCCTTCCTTTCTTTTTCTTTATCACATTGTACCTGGGAATTTCCCTTTTTTGTTGTATGTTTTTTAGAAGTAGAAAACATGAGAAAAAATATGAAAAGAAACGAAATATTATTATTTAAAACCGCAAGAGTAAAAAAAAAAAAACAAAGTAAAACGTTACAAAATGAGCTTTGAATATATATATTTTTTCCCCTGTTTCCTCTTTTGCGGTTTTCTTTTTAACATCCGGTTTATAACATCAAAGAAATTTTTTTAATTTTTAAAAATTGTTTACATTTTTTACGTTTCTTTATTTTCTCTTCGTTTCAATTTTATAATCAAAAGAGAATCCATTTTGAAAAAAATTTTTTTTTTTTTTACTTCATGACGTCATCACACATCATCGTCGAGCGCGAGTGATGAAAAAATTTCACTCGGAGCCCGTTCGTGAAAAAATCGCTTTTTAAAATGAACTCTAAAAACGATAAAAATCCTAACCAACAACCCATCTTCTTATATTTCACAAATAATTTTTATTCTTATCTTTTTTCTCATTGGTCGAATATTAGCAAGAATTAAAATCCGAATAATTTTTAATTTCATCAGTTGATTTTAATTTGTAATTACAAATAAAAAAAAAAACCGTTAACAAAACTTTCGAATATTCTCGAACATTTAGAACATAATTCTTTATTCTTATGATAAAAAAAGCGAGGGAGGGGGTGAGGGGGTGTACGTATGAATAAAAAGTTATTATTAATAAGATATCGAAATACGAAATTTATTAATAAAAATGAATAGAGAAGAAGAAAAAGGAAATAATATTAAGGAACAATAAAATAAAATAAATTCAATAACGATAAAAGGAAAAAAAAGGAAAATTTATAAATTTATTTATTTATTATTATTATTATTATTATTATTATTATTATTATTATTATTATTATTATTATTATTATTATTATTATTATTATTATTATTATTATTATTATTATTATTATTATTATTATTATTATTATTATTATTATTATTATTATTATTATTATTATTATTATTATTATTATTATTATTATTATTATTATTATTATTATTATTATTATTATTATTATTATTATTATTATTATTATTATTATTATTATTATTATTATTATTATTATTATTATTATTATTATTATTATTATTATTATTATTATTATTATTATTATTATTATTATTATTATTATTATTATTATTATTATTATTATTATTATTATTATTATTATTATTATTATTATTATTATTATTATTATTATTATTATTATTATTATTATTATTATTATTATTATTATTATTATTATTATTATGAATATTTTCGGAGTTGAAAAAAAAAAGAAAAAAAAGATTTTTTTTTTTAAATGATCACATATTGAAAATATTTCACACACGAGACATTTCCAGGATTTTAACGTGATCATCATCATCCTCACCATCATCATTCTTATTATTATTATTATTATTATTTATTTTTTTCCAAGAAAATAAAATCGAATTATTACGTGATGGCCGCCAACAGCCGATATCAAATCAAAAAAAAAAAAAAATATATATATACATGCGTATCTTTTTTTCCCTCATATCTCCTCATATTTATTCCTTTTTAATTTAAATTATTTTTCAAAGGAAAAAAGGAAAAAAAAATAAGGGAAAAATAAAAGCATAAAATTACATTTTTTAATAATGGCGATCGTTCGTACGAAAAAAATAAAATAAAATGTGTGTTTAATGAAGTAGAACCTTTTTATTAAAAAAAAAAAAATTTATGTATATATTTATTTACTTTCTCTTTCTCTCTCTCCTCCCTCTCTTATTTATGTCCGTTCTTCCATAATAAAATTCTAGTAATTTTTTTTTCAAACCGTTTCCTTCCCCCCTCCCCAAATTCCCATTAACGTTATAGAAAAAAGAAAAAAACTTTTTTTTTTTCTTTCGATCCATTGATTGTAAATAAAAAAATTTAATTAATTTTTTTTATAAACCAAAAAAAATAAATAAACAAATAAACTCTCATTCGAATCGATCGATCGATCGATAAGTGTGTAGAATAAAAAAAGCGGGAAAAAATTTAAACTTACTTTGTATATGGCTCGACGTATAAAAATTTGTTTTCCTTCGTAATTGCTTATACCTCCATACGACACGACGGTCTGAAAAAAAAAAAAAAATTTTAATAATAATAATAATTAATAATTAATCGATCGATATATAGTTCGAATCACTCACCAATTGACTACCTCTTCTACCCATGTTGAGAATTATGCTTCCTTGTCCTCTTTTTTCATTTGGAAAAACCAATTCGTCGATCGATATTTTCCATGTCATGGACGCTATTTCCGCTTCCAATTTGTAATGTCTGAAATATAATAATAATAATAATAAAATGGATAATTATCAAAATTGTGTCAGTCTCGGATTTCTTTAAACCGTATCGGTTTCCGTTTAATTTTTTTCATTTAATTTTTTGAAAAATTTTCGAAACGAGCGGCCATTTTTATATAGTTTTTCTTTTTTTGTTGTCGATTGTTGTCAAAAATTTTTTTTTTTTTTTAGTGAAAATTTGAAAATTCAAAGGCCAAAGTTTATGTAAATATAATAATCATTTTAAATAAACGTTGAGTATTCATGCGCTTCAGAATTATTATTATTATTATTACATTCTCCGTAAACAAACAAAGAGACAAACAAACAAGGGAACGAACAAAATGTCGACAATTTTAAAAAAAAAAGGTGAGCGAATAAATAATTAATTAAATTAAAATCCTTTTTTCGAATTGCGAGAATTATTATTATTTATGAAAAAAAAAAAGAAAAAAAAAAACTCGCGTGGATAATAATAACAATAATAATAATGATGATGATAAAAAATGGGAAATGAGACGAAATTTTTTTTTTTTCTGGCGCCGGTTACGTTTTTGTAAAGTGTTTCGTAACAATCAATCATTAAAATGTTTCTCACGAACAATTTGAAATGAGATTCCGAAGCGGAAAAACACTTCTATAATAATAATAATAATAATAATAATAATAATAATAATAAAAATCGCAGTACGATTTGATTTTGATAAAATGACGTCACATCAATCATTTAAAAACAAATCAATCAATTAAACGTTAATATTTTAACCGCGATTCTTCTACGGCCACTTCTCTTCTTCTTTTTCTTCTTCCACGGTCACTTTTCTTCTTCTTCTTCTGCTTCCACTACTACTTTTTTCAATCAGTAGTGAATTCCAGTCTTTTTGAAGAAAAAAAAAACGAATCGTATTTTTATCGAGACCGTCTCCCCACTTAATAATTTCGTTAAAATTCCCAATTAAAATTTAAAAAATTGCGGAAGTTGGGTAGGTGGGATAGGGGGCGAGGAAGGGAGGGAGAAGATGAGAAAAAGGAAATTTTTTTTCTTAACGTCGCTCCCTTAATCGTTTTTCAAAACTTTTTTTTAATCCGCCGTAAAAAAAATTAAAAAAATAAATTTTTTTTTTTTTAAATTTAAAATGGCGGATATTAAAAATTTATCCGTAACGGATTTACATTTTTCCCCTTACCACGTTTTTTATTAAAAAAAAGGGAAGAGGGAGAGGGGAGGAAACGTCTTTCCAGGTATTAAAAAAAAATTGAAAAAAAAAATGAAAGAAAACTTTGATTTCTTTTCGTTTTTTTTTTTTATTCACGATGTTGGGTATTTTATTTTCGAAAAAAAAAAAAAAAACGATATGCGGCGCGACAGAATTCCTGCTGCTGAGGCGCCTACGATATATATCCCGTTAAATATATTTAAAAAAAAAAGAAAAGAAAAAGAAAAAGGAAAAACATTAGTGACAAATTGCTTTGACAATGTATGAGCCTAACAATAAATTATATCGTGTAACCGTTTCCGAGCTTTGATATAAAATTCAATAAATTACTATACCATAAGAAGAAAAAAAAAGAAATAATAATAATAATAATAATGATGATGTTCATAATAATCGTAAAAGGATTTTAAAAGGAAAGAAAGGAAAAAAAAATACATAAATACAGTCGCAGACGAATAAAAAAAAAAAAAAAAAACGACCACAAATAAAAAGTTCAAAAGAAAAAACAAAAACTCGACGACATTGAAAATTCACATAAAAACCCAAACATTTTCCATTTAATCGTATTCGTACGAAACGAAATAGAGAGAGAGAGAGAGAGAGAGAGAGAGAGAGAGAGAGAGAGAGAGAGAGAGAGAGAGAGAGAGAGAGAAACAACGTCGCAATTGAAAAACATAAAAAAATTGAAAACATTTTTAATATGGGAATTAAATAAAAAAAAGGTGAGAATAATTTTTTTTATGTTTTATGCTTTTGTTATCAGTGGGGAGAGGGGAAAAGGAGAAGGGGGGTAAAAGTATAAATCTAACGTTATGACATCATAAAAAAAATTAATTTAAATGATAATTACTTATGTTGGCAAAATAGAGCGAGAAAGATGAACGGGGAGAAAGAGAGAGAATGATTAATAAAAAAATGACGACGAATTTTATTCAAACAGACAAATTTAATCAAAAAAAAAAAAAAACAAAAAGGGGGTGAAGGGAGGGGAGGAGTGAGGGAGGAGGAGGAGGAAAGAAATTTTCTGGAAAAAAAATTTCAAAAAAAAAATGAAAAATTTAAAAGGATGAAATGTAAACGTGGTTAACTGATTCTAATAAATAAAATCAAAAGCTTTTCTCTCTCTCCCTCTCTCTCTTTCTCTCATGTCTAAACGCGTTATGGATCCTATTTATTTAAAAAAAAAATTCTCTTCATTCATTCATTTCCCTCCCCCGCCCCCTCTCTCTTTTTCTTTCTGTTGGAAATAAAAATGAAAATAAAAATAAAACGATAGAATTTTTTTCAGCATTTTTCCCAAAAGAAAATTTATTGGAACGAAACCACTCCCCCCTTCCCCGCCGTAAGATTTCCCACGATAAAAAAATCGATTAATAATGTAATAACAACAACAACAGCATAATAATAATAATAATAATAATAATAATAATAATAATAATAATAATAATAATAATTCGCCATTTAATTTTTATACTTTTTTTTTTTTTTTTAATGTCTCGACGAGACTAATGAAATTATTTTAAAAATTTTTATACAAAAGAACAAAAAAAATACATCCTGGATTATTCTAGAACAATCGTTTGGATTTAATAAACACGTCGTGTCACTAGTACAATAAAATTTTAAACGAAACATTTAGTGAAAAAAATTAAATTATGTATTACAATAGAGAGAGAGAGAGAGAGACAGAATCATTTCAACAATTTTTTTTTGTTTGAAAAAACAATTGTTTGATAACCTTATCATCCTGTAAATTTTTGTTAAAAAGCTTAACCTTTAACCCATAATAAAATTTAAATGAAAGGTCAAAGTTACTCATCATACAACCTTAAATAACTTTTTAAAAAAAAAAATGGCGTCGTTTGTTTTATTATACAACCGTATAAATCGATAGAAAAATATTTTTTTTTCTCTCCTCATCTCATTTTCCACGAAAATCTCATCATCATCATCATCATCATGTCTCTCCCTCTCCCTCTCTCTCTCTCTTATTTATTTCTATAAAGCACGTTCGTACTTCAACATTTTCCCGGATAAAAAAAAAAATTACATACGTATGTATGTATTCTAATGATTACGCCATTTTTTTTTCTCTTTTTTTCGCATTAAACACGTTCGTGTGAGAACGTGCGGAAGTGCGTGCGTGTTTACGAGTAAAACGTATTACATTTTATCGATATATATATACATATATATATATATATTTATTTATTCTTTTCAAAACTCGTAATCGAAATAAATAAAATTTACAAAAAGAAAAAAAAAAGAAAATATACACTCACCTGAACAAAATTACGGAAACGATGATAACGATGACAACTAAAGTGCTTAATATAATGCTTAGAATTGCGTATTCGGGCATCGCTGTAAAAAAAAAAAAATCATTAGTTATATCCTCTTCCTCTTCCCCTCCCCCTCCCCTCCCATCCAATCGAAAAGTGGAAAAAAAATTATTATTATTATTATTATTATTATAAAATAAATTATTGGTAAGTACGTTAAGTATAAAAAAACCCGGAAACGTTAAACGAAAACAAAACGAAGGAACAAACAAACAATTTTTATTATTATTATTATTGTTTACTTTTTAAATAACGCTGTAAAATGCCTTTGGGAAATTAATTTAATAAAAAAAAATATAATAATAATAATGATAATTTTTTTCCGGTACGATTTAAAAAGATTTTTTTTTTTATTAGGGGGAGCGAGGGGGGAGAGGGGAAAGGAAGGAAAAAAGGGGAGGGTAAAAATATTGAAAATATATAAAAAAAACCCACATTAAAATCGAAAATTAACCGACACAACACAACAATAACAAACAAACAAAGAAAGAAATATTAAATAATCCATTAATAATTTTTATTACCTAAATAATACTTATTAATTATTATTATTATTAGTATTAGTATTATTAGTATTATTATTAATTTCAATTGAAATGGAAACAAAATAATAAAATTTTTTACTATTAGTTATATGGATTTATTGATTTTATATATCAAAATCATTTTTCACTTAAAATTTTTTTTTTTTTTTCCAATAAAAATAATTTTTCCATTTTCAACTTTCTCCCCCCCTCTCTTTCACTCCCCCCTCTCTCTCACTCCCTTCTCACTCTTTCTTTTTTTACTTTCTCGTAAAATTTTTTTTATTATTCTTATAAAGATTTTAAAAATAAAAACAAGTAGTTGTCGTCATCATCATCATCATCATCATCATCATCATTATCATCATCGTCGTCGTCGTCAGTGATTCGATCGTAATTTTTACGATTTTTCGCAATAAAAAAAAAAAAAAAAAAAAAAACAAAATTCAATTTATTTATTAATTTTTTTTCTATAATTTAAATTAGTTACTAATACGTAAATCAATAATAATAATAATAATAATAATAATAATAATAATAATATTAATAATAACAATAAAACCTATTCATAAACAATAATTATCGTAATAAAAAATTAAATTTAAAATATTATTATAGGTAAAGATACGAAAGAATTCGACCAATCAGAAAATTACAATTTTTCTTTACGTTGAGAAGAATAAATTCGGATCGTAAGAAAGTCAGTTTCTTTCACGTTTAACATATAGAAAAATATTCGCATTTAAAATTTATACTTTAACTTCATTCTTTTAATTAATTTAACTCATTGGTATCTTTTTCCTTTTAAACTTTTCTCTCTTTTTCCTTTTAACGCATTTTCTCTTTCTCTCTCTTTATTTCTTTCATTTCCTTCCTATTTCGTATGATTTTACAGTTTTTCTTTAAAAAAGTTTTAAAAAAACGATTTTAAATTTTGGGCAAAACTCAAGAGGAAGATACTAATAATATTTATAATAAAAACAAATTTGAATGAGAAAATTAAAAAACCGCCAAAGGGATTTTTATTTTATTTTGTATACGGTACTAATAATAATAATAATAAAACCTCTAAAATATAAAATCCGGATATAGAAAAAAAAATGCACAAAAATGAAAAAATAATTTAATTAAGTACGGGCAAAAAAGGTTTCAGATAAAAATTTTCAAGGAGAAAAAAAAAAAAATTTTGGAAATTAAATTTTATCCGTCAATTGCAAATTTCTAAATAAAAGAAAATTATCCTTACGTAAAGTAATTTAATAATAATAATAATTTTCTTTAAAGGAAAATAAAAAGTTCGTAACAATCCAATTAAAATGAACAAAATGATTATAAAGGAGATGCGACGTCATTAAAAAACTCATACGATTCGATGACATAACAAAAAAAATTAATATAAATTATTAATTGAATCCCCATCCCTCCTCCACCCTCTCCCCCTTCCCCTCTTTTTCTCATTATTTGTGTCATTAATTAATATGTCATCAATTTATTTATCAGTTCGTCTCGTCAACTTTTTTTTTTTTTAAAATTTTTTTCCCTAACTTTTTACATAATAAAAGTTTTTTCAATTGAAAACGTAAAAAATATTAGATGACGATAATAATAATAATAATAATAATAATAATAATAATAATAATAATAATAATAATAATAATAATAATAATAATAATAATAATAATAATTGTAAAATATGACAAAAAAGTTTTTAACGAAGAAGAGGTGTGTAAAATGGGATCAAAGGGTAATGTCCGAAGAGAGAAACGAGGTAGATAGAGAAATAAAGAGAGAGAAATAGAAAGAGGAAAACAGAAAGAGAAAGAAAGAGAGAAAGAGGATAAAAGAGAGAGAGAGAGAGAGAGATACTTACTCTGACACAGAGATCCATCGAATCCACATTTGGGTGTATCGGGGGGTGGATGCTCTCTATCCGCAGCCCAATGAATTTTTTTTCCTTTGACCGTTTGTAACGTTCTCGTTGCTCCTATATAATTGGCGACAATCTAAAAAACAATAATAATAATAATATTACATATGTGTATGGTTTTGTGGGGCGACCCCCGGAAAATTTTAAAGATAGCACCAACGAAATTCGTGCAATTATCCCTAAGGAATCGGGCAGAAACCTGGAATGAATGTTTAAAAACACCGACAAGTATTTAGAACCTAATCGTGTTCAAAATTGATAATAATAATAATAATAATAATAATAAAACGGTTTAGCACGTACGCAATAAAGAGGATTGTTCTTGTTTTTTAATGAATTTAATTATACGTAAGTGCAAAGCTGCCAAGGTTGGAAAAAAAAATTATTTTCTTTTTTTTTTTAATTGTTACATTTGTTAAAAATTCGCGGATCACTTCTGGAATCGATCGAGACGATTTTACAGTCGAATTGATCATTTATCAAATGTAAAATGATAAAAAAAAATCTTGAATTTTTAATTGGAAAAAAAGGGAGAAGGGGGCAGGGGGTAGGAAAAAATCTTTGAAAAAAAAAAGAAAATCAAATATCAAAAACGGAAGTTATCTATTTTTTTTTTTAATTTTTTTCTTTTAAATTTAAAACGTTTTAAGGTTATTAAAAGGTCAAAGTTCATTTTTTTACTGAGTCGTTCTTGGTTTTTTATTATCGTAATGGAGGATCTCTCACGTCCCGCGAGATAAGAAGGAAAAAAAACTGTTAAGACAGGAAATTGAAACGTACCTCAAATCTATTAGTTTCCGGATTCATGTCTAAAAGTGAATAATCGGCAAATCTATCACCGTTTCCATCTATGTGAACATCGCCGGTGATTCCTTTGAACGTTCTATTCCACATACGTCTCGTTATATCGTTTCCATTGACCTCTGACCCACCTTCTCTTATTGATTCGTTAAGTGCAAGTGAATAAAGTATGACGGCATCGTAAAAAGCCGTTATAAAAGTCGATACGGAATCATCACCAAAACTATAATTGTAATTTTTTTCTGCTAATTCTTTCACCTGAAAACAATTTTTTTTTTACGTCAAAAAAAAACATTTTTTTTCCGTACGACGACGTGTCAATAATCGATATTTATCATGGCATCAACAGAGTAATTATTATTTAAAAAAATTATAAAACGTTTATCCGATTTTCGATGAACGTGGAAGTAAAACCGCAAAAAAAAACATTTTTTTAAAAAAAATTTTCATCCGACGCAAATTAAAAAATTTTAAATGGGGGCGGGGGCGAAAAAAAGAAGAGGAAAAAACAATTAGCAACCCATAAAATTACGAGGGAGTTATGACGTGGTTTTTAAATTATTTAAAACCACGACATAACGACGCGAAAAATTATCGCAAACCATTTTAATATAAAATTTTAATATAAAAAAAAAATTATAAACGTGGCAGAAACTGTTGTAAAAAATTATTATTACTATTATTTTAATTAATTAATTCCACTTTTTTTTTCCTTTGTTCCTTTTTTAAAAAAAATAATAAATAATAATAATAAAATTTTCTTTTTATTTATTTATTTTTTTCATACGTCATTAAGTTTAAACTAAAAAAAACTTTCCGCATTTATTTTATTATTATTTTTTTTTTTGATGCATTTTTATTACTTTTCTTTTCAACTCTCTCTTTTACTTTCATTTTCTTTCTTTTTCATTTTTTTCTTTGTTTAAATTTTATTATCCAGAATAAGACAAAAAAAAAAAAAAACAAGATGCATTTTATACGGTTAATATTTCTAAAAGAAAACAATACAATTATATGTATAAATTTTTTACAAACAAAAAATAATCGAATGTGATTGGTCAAATTAAAAATTGATCCTCTCTTCTCATTGGTCGAATTGTTTTCCTCCTCCTTCCCTCTTTTGGTTTTTCCCCCATTCCACTTGTCATTTAAAAAAATTTTTTTCCGCCATATTTAATTATGTTTAATTAAATGTTTAAATACGTAAAACTTATAAAATTTTTAAATCATTTAAAATCGATTTGAAATTTCTTTTTTTTTTTTTTTACTAACGACGACGACATTTTTTTTTTTTTTAATGACAAAAAATTCACATGAAATTAAAAACGTCATTTATTTAATTGTAGCAATTTAATCGTTTTTCAATTAAATCTTTAATAAAAAATCCTTTTTTTTTATTTTTATCAGTTTTCCTTTTTTCCTTTTATTCAAGCTTTCCTTTGAAAAATTAATTTTAATAAAAAAAAAACTTTTTTTTTTTTTTTTTGTTTTAAACGAAATCCTATAAGTAAATAAATTAAATAATTTTTTTTTTTTTCATTTTTAAGTTGGCGAACCTGAAATACTTGACAATTTTTTTATGAAAAAGGGTTTTCATTTTTTTGGAAAGAAAATTTTTTTATTTTTCTCAGATAGCAAAATTTTTTTATTTTTTTAATCGAAAATTTTCTCGCTTCGAATGATTAAAAACGGGAAAGGGGAGGGGGTCGAAATTACGTAATACGAGGTGAAAGAAGGGAGGGGAAAAATATTATTATTATGATTTTATTACAACCGATATAATTTTTTACTCGAGAGTTTGAAATATTTGAAAAAAATTTGAAAACTTTTTGACCTACTCATCTTTGTTTTTAAATTTTCCAATTTTTTTTTTTTCGAAATAACCTCAGAATAATAATAATAATAATGAAAAGCACGCATAATTGGTTATGACGTGGAAAATTGAAGTTTGAAACAGAAGCGTTTATAACAGCTGAACAAGACCAGGCATTATGAGAAGGTATTCCTCAAAGTCCATTAAGATGATATGTGCCAAACTTGCCAATCGCAGTCAGAAACAATCGATCATTTAATTTCCGGTTGTTCGATATTGGCAAAAGATGAATACTTAGAAAGGCACAATAAAATCTGTAAACATCTCTATTAGAATATCTGCCGTTGAATAAGGAATGGATCGATTACCCAAGGAGTGGTACAACCACATTCCAAGCCCGGTTACGACAGTAGGCCCATGCACAGTTCTGTACGACCAACGAATTTACACTGACAGAACTGTGCCAGCTAACAAACCGGATATCATACTCAGGCATAATGCGGAAAAATGGTTTAAATTAATTTAAGAATCCGTACCGATAGAAAAAAAAACACCAGACAGTCAACAGAAGCGGTAAAAAGGCTGAAAAATACAAGGATGTGGGGATTGAAGACAGAAACTATTCATCGTGGAAGCAGCACTGGGAGCTATACGACATTCAATGAAAGGAAATAAAAGAAGAAACCGTACAGGAAGTAGAACAGCCGGCATTTTCCGACAGCACCACCGATATTCGAGCAATTATTCCAAAGGGATCAATAACCTGGAATCCTACAAGTGTAATGTCGTGTTCGAAAGCGATAATAATAATAATAATAATAATAATAATAAATTAAAACCTCGTTAAATAATTGTTGAAAACGACGACTCATTTTCTTTTTTTCAATTTGATTATTATTATTCAGATTTGGTAAATTGTAAAAAGAACCGCAAAAACAAATTTAAATTATTGTTTCGATAATAACTTTTATAACGATAATCGAATAAAATCGATACGGCGGAAACGAGAATATAACCATTCCGTTAAAAAAAAAAAAATTCATTATTACATTTATTAGGAAAATTTAAATGAAGTTTTTAAAAAAAAAAGAAAATAATAATAATAATAATAATAATAATAATAATAATAATAATTCGATTACTGATGAAAATCTCGAGTAAAAAACTTTTTTTTTTTATTAATACGAAAAAAACGTATTTAACTTTTTTATAAAAAAAAAACTTCTAGAAATTTCCGTAAATCATTCGTTTTTCTCTCGTTCTCCCTCTCTCTTTCTCTCTTTCTCTCTCTTCTCCTTTTTTAAAATTTTATTAATTTAAAACGGATAAATTTTACGTCATTAAAATAAAAAAAAAACGTTAAATTTTTTTTTTTTTATGAATGCGAATGCGTACGTTTCACTTCCGGTTTTCTTTTCCGTCGTTACTCATTACGTGACGAATTTTTACAAAGTACGATAATTAATAAAATATTTACTTAATTTTCTCGACTGTCGTTTCGACTTTTTTTTTTTTTCAAAGAGAAAATGGATTTATTTTTAACTTACGCACGAAAACGCACGAAAACGCACGCACGAACGCGTTCGTACACATCACGCATTTTTTTTATTAAAATTATTTTTAAAAAAAAGGAAATTTAAGTCGAAAATTATTATTATTTATATATTTCCTGTCGATATTTAAAAAAAAAATTAAATTAGTCATCAGCCTTCTGCCACTTTTTTTTTCTTTTAAAAGCTGTATAAATAATAATAATAATAATGATATTAAAGTATTTAAAAAATGTTTTTTTACCTCTTTTGAAAATTGTTCGTATTCCGTGTTTTCCGGTGTCATGGCCGTAACCGTAAGCAGTGCCGTATACGCTTTTTTAGCTCTTTCATTTCTTTCGTGCGTATCGTTTTTATTAAACCACGGTGTGTAACTGTCGTTGTTCATGCTGTAAATAACAAACAAACAAACAAAAAAACGACTAATAATAATAGTAATAATAATATTAATGCGACGTCGTGCGTGTTGCTTTCAGGAAAAGGAGAGGAAAACCTAAAACATTGATGAAAGATTCGAATGTGATGTGGTAAAGCGTTATGGATGAGAAAGTGTATACGGAAATGAAAAGAGAGAAACGGGAATAAGAGGGATAAGGGGAGGAGGAGGGGAGGAAGGGGGTAGGAAGGAAACGAAAATTTTACTTGGAATAATAATATAAAAAAAGTATAAAAGTCAATATTTTTTTATAAGATTAAACTTATAACTCAAAAAAAAAAATAAATAAATTTCACTTTTCGAAATGTAGTTAGGATTTTTTCTTCTTCTGCCACGATGAAAAATACGAATAATTTTTTTCTTAATATGGTATGGGTAAATGAAAAAAAAAATTTTTTTTTTTTTTTGTACGAATTCAAAATAAATTCTTTTTTTAAAATCCGAGTAATAAAACCATATGAGAAAAAATTTATTTATTTTAACGTGTAAGTAGAATATTCCGACTTTTTTTTTCGAGAGTGGGGGGAACGAAAAGAAAAAAAAAATCTTCTAATCGATAGATTCGAACACGTGTCGTTAATTCGTCGATTCATGCCTTAAACCACTGCGCTACTGGAAAAAGGATTTAATTATATACAAAATTAATTATCGCTAATTGTAAATTGATGTAATAATAAAGTCGTGGAATTAGACGTAAAAATAAATTGATAATTTTCACCGGTGAACCTTTTTTTTTTGTTTTATGCTTCTGACACGATTTTTCTTTAAACACGTCAAATAAAATTTAAAAAAAAAAATTTTTTTTTATTGAAATTTTTTTTTCAAGATGTGAGAAAACGTTTTAAGAGACAGTTACGAGAAAAAATTTTTTAATTTATTTTATTTAAAAAAGAAAAAAAAGAAATTAATTAAATTGAAAAAAAATGTTGAGAAAAACGTTTAATAATAAAATTTAAAGTTAAAGTTACATTTTTTTTTTTTTCTATTCACGCCACGCCTCTTTGACTCTTAAAATTAAAAAAAAAAAATTTATATATTACGTGGAAGGAAATGAGTGGTTAAAGAATCAAATGATTTAAAAAACACGTTTCCATTTTGGGAATGATTTGATTTTTTTTTTCACATTTATTTCCGGTTTTAATATTTATTTGATGATGGTGATGATGAATATGAAGAATTTATATCGAATAAATAAACAAAGGAATGACGTGGCACAAGAATAACAAAAATTATTTTAATAAACGCTAAATTAATGAATTCATACTCTAATGTGGTATTTTAAAAAAATTTTTTTAAAAGTAATAAATATGAAGAGGTAGAAAGAAAGAGAGATGCTAAAGGAAGATAGAGAAAAGGGAGAGAGAGAGAGACAGAGACATGGAATAAAAGGTAAAAAGAGAGAGACAGAGACACAGAAAAGACAGTTAGAGAAAGAGAGAGAGTCTGAGACGTGGAAAAAAAAGGTAGAGGCAGAGAGAAAGAGACAGAGAGTTGGAAAGGAAGGTATAGGGAGAAGAGAAGAGAGACAGAGAGAGATAATAAGAAAAGAAAAAGTGAAAAGAGAGAGAGATGGGGGCAAAGGGGAGGGGCAAAAGTCAAAGAAAAAAAAAATTGAAAATAAATTTTGAATAATTTTAATTTATAAGAAAAGCATAAAATCATCCAATTTTTTAAAAAGTCGTAAGTATTTGATTTTTCCACCATTTTTTTTGTTTTTTTAACGTGGAAGAAGAAATGTTGTTTTTACAAGAAAACTTTTTGAAAACTTTTCCCCGAATTATGTTTTTTTTTCATGCTCAGATGTTTGATTCGATGTAAATAAAAAAAAAAAAATTTTAACAAAGTTTAAAAAAATATTTAAAATGGAAGAGATGAAAAGGGGGGCTTCGTGGAGGAGCGTTCGAGATTGAGCCTTAAGCAGATTTAAAAGAATTTTAAACGCGTTCTACGACTACGTTTTTTTTCCATGCCAGAAAAATTCCAAAAAAAAAAAAAAACAATTGGGAAGCCATTTTATTTTAACAAAGGTTTGTTTAGAAAAAAAAAAAAAAAAAAAAAAAAAAAAAAGGAAAAAGGAAATAATGGAAACAGGAAAAAGGAGTGTTAAGGCGATTCATTAATCAAATGTAAAACAAAAAAAAAAATTTTTTTAAATAAAAACAATCGATTGTCCACTAATGAGACCATTTCAAAATGTCTACCTTTCCCTGTGTAAATATGCGTGTGCGTGTGCGTGAGAGAGAAAGAAATAAAGAGAAAAAAATAAAAAATAAAAGAAAATTATAATTATTTTGAAAACAGAGGCATCTTTTGACTATTTATAAAACTAAAATTAATCAAACTAATTTTTTCCTAATCATTTTTCTCTCGTGGATTACGTTCGTTATTTTTTTCAGATGTGAATAAAAAAAAAATTTATTAAATTTAAATAAAATCCGTGAATGAAAAATACGAGGTCAAAAGGTCAAATAAATAAATAAAAAAAATGTCGTTTTACCTGTTGAGAAGTTCGATGTTAAAAAAAACATATTCTCCGCTGTCGACCATGAGCAATTCTTCTGCGGCCAGTAAAATTTCTCTCACCGTATGAGGATTTGCACAAACGACAACAACTGCAAATAAATAAATAATAATAATAATAATTATTTAATCGATAACATTATCGGTGATTTTCCAGAGAGAGAGAAAAAATATCGATTGATTTTTTAAATATTAACAAAAAATGGGAAACACGATAAGGAGGAAAATCATCAAACGATAATTATAAATTAAATTAAATTGATACCGTTTAAATAATTTTGTAATTTATATTACAAAAAAGAAAAAGGTTTTTAAACTCAATAAGGAAAATTCGAAAGAGAGAGAGGGAGAATCAACTCTTGACAGAAGAACCCAATTGAAAACAAATATTATATTAGGTATTCAATTTATTAAATTTCATCAACGTTAATTATAATTATAATTATTATTATTATTATTACTTAAATTAAATTATTTTATACTATATCTTTATAAAACCATAATTCATTTGCAAATGAATAAAACGGAAACCATATTTTCTAATCATTAAAACAACACCAAAATTATCATCGTCACCATCATCACCGTCGTCGCCATTTTCCCTTTAAATGAATTGCAAGTTGCATAAACAACATTATCAAGGCGTATTAAGTGAATTTTTAGTTGAAAAAAAATTCCACCCCCCCACTACTCCTCCACAACTTCTCAACCCCTTTTTCCTTTTTCTTTAAATTTTATTATTTGCAAAAAACAAAAACCGGGAAAAGCAGAAAATAATAATAATAATAAAACGACGTTTATATCGTTGCGAAAAAATACAAGGAAAAAAAAAAAACAAAATTTTCAAAATTTCTTCTTACGCTTTAAAATTCAAAATTTTTCCTTTTAATAATTTTACCACCCCCCGCCACCACCACCATCATCATCATCATCATTCGTACAAGATTTTGAATCGTGCTGAAAAATTATATATTTTTAATGGGAATACAAAAAAAAAAAAAATTTATTTCTTTTTATTAATAAAAAACAATGAAAAAATAAACAAACGTAAGAAAATACAATGGAAAATTTTGTTTTTTCGGGAAGAGGGGGGGGAAGAAAAGAAAAGAAAAACGGGAAAGAGTAGAAAGAAAAAAATGAAAATTTTTTAAAACAAACGAATAATAATAATATTAAAAATTGAAAATAAATAAAAACTTTTTTTTCATTAGAATTCGAATCCGTTCCCGGATTTTTTTTATACGTTTGTGAATATTTTCCAGGAATAAATCCGAAGCATCCTTTTATTTGATAATGCTTTGTTTGTTGGGAGGATCCTGAAGGAAAACGACGACTGACATACAACAGGAAAATCATTTAAAAATTTAATAAATAGAAAAACAAAGAAAAGAATTATACTTATGTATAACGAATAAAAAATAAAAAAAATAATTTTATTTATTTTTTCATTCGTTTTTCCTTTTTTTTCCATTTTTTCCTTTTTCCGTATCGACTCGACGAGTTTTTTTTTTTCAAAGGATTCCTCATAAACCTTCTTTCGCGTTTTTTTTTTTTTTTTCATTTCTTCGAACTCTTTCAAACAAAATTTTTATTATTAAAAACTACAAATAATTATTACAATTTCATAAGATCGATATATAATTATTATTATTATTACATCGAATCCCTATTTATACATTCGATTAAATCGCATCGTTTTATCACATTCGATAATAATAATAATAAATCAAATGTAAAAATTAAAAACCAAATTAAAATAAAATAACAAAATGTCGTCGCAGAAGAGAAAAAAAAATCAAAAAAAATTTTACCGCATTTAACGTCGACACATTTTCTCGTAATGTTAAAAAATAATTATTATTATTTATTTGAATGTAGTAATAGTAGTGGTAGTTGTACGACATGCAAAACAAACAATCATACCAAACAACAAACTCACCATTTCGATTTCCGAAAACTTTTTGTTAAAGAGACCATCAATCAGGAAGGCACCAGCAGCAGCAACAGTAAAAAAAAAAAAAAAAAAAAAAAAAAAAAGAGGAAAATAAACAATGAATCGAATAATAATAAGAAAATTAACTAAGGTAAGAAAACAACAATACAATAACGAATAACAAAAACAAACGAACGAACAAACAAACAAACGAACGAACAAACAAACGAACGAACAAACGAAGAATTAAACGAAAAATTGTAAACAATGCGAAATCGTTGTTACAAACAGTCAAATCAACGAAAATTTTTTTCTTTTCTTTTTTGTAAACCTTTCTTATTTGGTTAAAAAAAAAAAAAAATAAATAATAATAATAATAATAAACACACGAATAAGCGGGTAAAATTGGAAAGAGAAAAAAAAGTTTTCCAGAAAGTTCCATACCCGCATTTTTATTCGTTTTACTCGTAGTCGAATCGAAAAACCGACAAAAAATCATCATTATCATTATTATTATTATTATTTAATCATTTATAACCGATTAAAAAAAAAAACAATTTTAGAAAATGTTCTTATCAACGTTATCACGATCGACAAAAACTTTTATCAGGGAGAAAAAAAAAAAAACGGAAATGACGTTAAAAATATTTGTTTATAAAAGGTTTAATAGAAATTCGTGTCGGAACGACGCCATTTTGAATTTTCCGACAAATACAAATTTAAATAGAAAAGGGTAGGTAGATAGGTAGGGGTAAAGAAAGAAAGAAAAAAAATATTAACTGCGTAAAAAAAAAAAAAACGTGTAATTTATTTCAAAAAACTGGGTTGTATCGCGACGTGTCATCAACCTTCGGGAAAAAATAATAATAATAATAATAATAACAAACGAGTACCGACAACTCATGTGTCTGTTTGCGTGTTGTACTACACACGTATCGTACACGTAATATAGATCATGTTCTGAAAAAAACATGTCAAGGTTTTTTTTTTTTTATAACGCGACGATCGACACAACAACAACAACAACAACCGACAAACGGACAACAACCGAGCCATGCGAATATCATTCATGCTGGTTAGGTAACCTTGAAAATTTTTTCTTTTCACCGAAAAAAATTAATTGACTTAAATAACCGATAAAAAAAACTCTAATTAAATTTATTTTTATTTATTCTTCTTCCACTTTTTTTTTTAAAGTACTATACCACGTGATTATTATTTAAAAACTAATTATCATCATTATTATTCAAATAATTTTTTTAATCGTCTCGTTTTGCTCTTCTTTTGTTACATGTTATTACATCGATCGACCGCCGCCATTTTTTTGCAAAATCATCCACGAAACTCCGCATTAAGATATTTAATTAGAAATCCCAAAAACGGAAATTGACGAATCGCATGGGCGGAAAAAGTTGAGGAAAAACCACAACAATTAAATTATCATTTAATTATATACTTTTTTTTTTTTTTAAAACGATTTGAAATTCGTTACATGATAATTATTATTATTATTCACAATATGAATAAATTACAAAAAGAACGATTTTATTTAAAGACTATTATTTATTTATTTATTTATTTATTTAATTTGTTTAAAAAAAAACATTCAAATAAAATTTAAACAAAAAAGAATCCATTGAATAGAAATTGTTTAAAAAAAAAAAAAAAAACGAATCCACGTTTAAAAAGCGCAAAACGAGGAAAATGTAAGAAAAAAGAAAATGAAAACCTTTTCTTTTTTTTGAAAACGAAAAAAATATGTAATAATAATAATAATAATAATATTTATGAAAAGAAAAGAATAAATAAAGGAATCAAAATAAACGATATTAAAATTCAAAGGAAACAAGGAGGAAGGAGGGAGGGGAGGGAAGGAAAGGAAAGGGAAGGGGGAAGTTTTTTTTTATATATATTTTTAAGTGAAATTAAAATTCGAATAATTGTTTTCTTTTTTAATAAAAATTTTTTTTTTTCAACTCTTTTCTTTTCTCATCGGAAGTAAGAAGAAAAAAAAAAAAGAGTGAAAGACGTGAAGGTGAATAAACGAAAGGAGGGGAAAACGAATAGAAGGGGAAAAATAAAAGGAGGGAAAGAAAAAATGAAAGTAAAAAAAAAGAAAGAAAAAAGAAGATAAGGTAAGTCGAACGTAAGAAAAAGAGAATAAAAAAGGGGAAGCGAAAGAAAAAAAAGTGGCGGAGCGAAAAATTAGAATATGTAAAGGTGATGGGTTAAAAAAATAGGGGAAAAAAAGGGAGGGGGAAATAAAACGTTACTCGTACTCGAAAGGAGGGGGAAGAAGAAGAGAGAGAGGGAAGGGGAAAACTCACCAATTTTTTTTTTTTTTTTCTAAAAGAAAATTTTACATTAATTTTACGAGAAAAAAAAATCCCGCGTTCTGATTGGTTGATCGTTCGGACGATCGTTTAAAAATAAAAATCAGAAAAGGATTCGAAAAATCGCGTCATGTTGAAAACAAAAAAAAATAAAATTTAATAAAAAAAACGATTTAAAAATTTATTCCTTAGGGAACGTGTAAAATCCTGGAAGGGATATTAAATAAACTCGTCGTCGTCGTGCGTGTTAGTGATAATAATAATAATAGTACAACGACAACGTGTCGTGTTCCCATCTTATTCTGGCCACTCGTTAAGGGCTTAAGTGCAGAAATTCATTTATTTATTTATGATTTATCTAATGTCACGATCTCTTCATTGATTTGGGAAAAAGGGTTACAAATACCTGATTCATCCCTTAGCCAATAAACACTTGCACAAGTGTTGACAGATGATTAGTCAATGGATCGATTGTGTGGATGTAAATGTAAATTAGTTGCTCTCAAAACTATAGACTCAATCTAGTCAGTTGATTCGTCAGTCAGGGTCTAGTGAGTTGGTCCGTCTGATTGGGTCTAGTTGGTTGGTCCGTCAGGGTCAGTTATAGTCTGGAGTCACTCGTTCAGTCCGTCAGAGACATCAGCAAGTACATCCGTAGGTGGATCTAATAGCATTGATTTCTACTTTCACTTGAATCATACATGACGCTCTACTATCTAAACAATTACAACCGGAAATGGTACATCTGGGACAGAAGAAGCGATTTTCCCATTGACATAAAAAAATCATAATAAAACAAACAAATGTTTTACTTACTTCTTGAATTTTTAGCAACGGTTTGTAAAAGTTCTTTTATTTGATTGTAGGTAAATGTATTTTGATTAAAACTTCTATGAACGGGAGTCTCGTTGAGTGCGGAATAAACGGCGGCCATTGTAAAATGACATATTGAATTTCCAAGGGGTCCTTCTTTTCCATGATTGTGATATAACAATCCGGCAACTTTCCAACCGTAATTTTCTAATATGTGTCTCAACGCTTCACCGACGAGGGTATACGATCCCATCATGCGTGTAAGAGTGTGAAAATTAAACGTTTTATGTCGAAACGGATTCGCTTGTGCGCCAGCCGTTAATACGGGGATTCCCCATGTTGCCGAATATCTGGCAACTGGAGCTATGACGTAATCGCATACTGGACCTAAGAAAGCATCTGGAAAAATTTTTTCGTTTTTTTTTTTCGTTTCTTTTTTAATTTTTTTTTTTTTAACTTGTCTCGAACTCCGGAACGAATGATTGATTGATTGATTGAAACTCGTTTTAATATCGAAATGTAATAATTTTTTCCAGTTTATACAAATTCCTTCGAGCGTAATAAAATATTGGGAGATAATGATAAAAACAAACAAAACAAGATTTTATCAAATTCAAAACAAACAAATAAACAAACAAAACGTTTTTTTTTCTTTTGAATGTCGGATTTGACGTCGTCTGGAAAAAGCAAAATTAAAATTTTTCATTTTATCTTTTATCTTTTAACGCATGATAAGACAACTGGAGAAGAAGAAAAAAAAAAAATTTAAAATGCGAACGTCAAAAAAATTGGAAAATACGATGAAAAACGATTTAAAGAAAAAATAATTTTTTTTTTTGTTTGTTTGTTTGTTTGTACGGCAAAAACAAAACAGAAAATCAAAATCACCAGTTTTTTTTTCCAGCGGCAAATAATCCTATTAAACCTTGAATTCCAGAAAATAAAAAAGGAAAAATGTTTGTAAACTGTAAAAATTTTTTAAAAATTTCCAGAAATCCAGAAAATCAAAGGAAAAAAAAACGACTTGTTAATAATTAAAAATCCTTTTTTTTGTTTGTTAACCTGTTGCCATTATTTCCTTTGTCATTTTTATTCTTTTTCCTTGTAATAATAATAATAATAATAATAATAATAATAATAATAATAATAATAATAATAATAATAAAAAGCCAACGGCCATAGCGTGCTGGTCACACCGGTTCCCGTACGATCACCGAAGTTAAGCAGCATCGGGCGTGGTGCAAACTTGGATGGGTGACCGTCTGAGAACGCCACGTGCTGTTGGCTTAAAAGAGCAAAAAAAAAATGAGAACAAGACAAAGTAAAAACCAAAAAACAAATCTTGTTCTACTGTCGACCTGAGGCAGCTCGACGAGAACGTGAATTTCACTGCTTCTGACCCTGGCCACTCCAAAGATGTTAGTCACCGGAGCCCAGTTCAGGAGACAAATCGTTCCCATCGAAAAAGACGGACTCAGGAAGACCTTCAAGAATTGATGTGGTGCTATCTTATAATAAGTGGCACCACCGAAATTCGAGTATTTGTCCCTAAGGAATCGGGTAGAAACCTCGGATAAATACTTAAAAACTCCGACAAGCAGCCTTGTCGTGTTTAATGGTGGATAATAATAATAATAATAATAATAATAATAATAATAATAAGAAAAATAACTTTGATTTGAAAATAAATTTTGCTTTTTTCTTTTTTTTTGGAATTTTCTTGATACATTTTCCATTCGTGTTCCTACATTACCTTGCTTTATTTCTACAGCCACGTTTTTTTTTTTTTATGACGAATCATATTTTGTTTTTCCTTTATTATTATTATTATCATTATTTTTTAAATTAATTTTTGACAATGTTTTTTTCCGTGATAAAAAAATATTTTGTAAATGTCATTCATCATTCCTGGAAAATTTATATTCAGTCCGAATTTTGTCCAGAATATTTTTACAATGGCTACGTCGACATCGTGACAGAAAAACACAACAAACAAAAACAAAACCGGATGTTTGTCATCAGCGAAAGGAGAAACGAATTCGGAAAAAAAAGGAAAATTCCAAAATATTCTTTCCGGTCGAAATCGTGAAAAAATCACGACCACGGAAAAAATTTAAAAAATTTTCGTTAGAACGATCACGTGATTCTTTCAATCATTAGAAAAAAATTTTTCGGAAATTCCAGAAAAAAAAAAATCTAACCGGAAATCACCGGGAAAAATTATTTATTAATATTACACCGTCTCGATAATTCCTGGACATATTTCTCTCTTAAAAAAATTCCTGGATAAAATTTCAATATAATTGTTTCCAAATGCGGAAAATTTTATTGTTATCACGAAAAATAATAATAATAATAATAATACTCAAGTACGTTCGATTAATTGTCTTTCTTTTTTTTTCCCCTTCTTATCCAGAATCCGATTATTTATCCACAAATATAAATAATTTCCTTTTTTAAAAAAAAATCGAAACTTATAAAATTTTGCAAATAAATTTTTTTGTTGTTTATCGTCCCGCAAACGAATGAATGAATGAATGAATGAATGAATGAGGAAATGAATGAAAGAGAATTGATATCCGAACGTTTCATTATTTCATTTATTATTCTATGGAAAATAAAATTTTAAATGAAAACCGTGTCATTTTCAGTTGTTTTTTTTTTCAATTAAAAAAAAGGCTTTTGGGGGTCGGAAGTGAGAAGAGGGGTGATAAAAAGGTTCGGAAAAAACCTTTCGGAAGAGATTTAAATAAAAAACGGAAGTGATTTAAATAAGAATTTTTTTTAACGAGATTGATAATCCAAAAGGAAATGAAAATTATTGATAATAATCGAAAGGAAAATAAAAAAATTATTTATTTTAACTATTGACACGATAATCAATTTCTAATGACACGAAAAATTTATTTATTTATTTTTTTTCTATGTCGCTTTGTTACGTAAAACAAAAATTGTGACGAAAAAATTAATTTAAAAAATTTTTTTACAAATTAATTATTTTTTAATTAATTTATAAGCTAAAGTTTTAATACGTTCTAAATCGCACTTCCGTTTCCGGTTATTATAATTATCATTTATTACCTTTAATAGAACAAAAGAGAATTAAATAAAATTAATTTTTAATTAAATTTAAACAAAAAAAAGTTTTTAATTAATAATAAATTTCCGATTAATGTTTTACAAAACAAAAAAAAATTTTGTCGTGTCAGTAGATAAATTCAACAACAAAAAAAAAAAATTATTTATTTGTATAATACAAGGTCAATCAATAAGAAAACAAAAAATCCGTTACATCCGCAAGGAAAATAAAATAAAAAAAAAAAAAGAAACCGAACGGATGCAACAGGTTTTATCGCGTTCGATGACTTTTATTTAATCTCACTCGACGCCTCCTCAAATTTTTTACCCCTCCCTTCTTCTCCTCCTTCCCCCCGAGACGAGAGATCCCCATTTTTATCATTTTAACAATATTTTCATTTGTTTAAACATTTAAAATTCCAGCGTTTAATATTTTCAAAATATTTTTCGTGACAAAAACCTCACATTCGAACGCCTCCTTTTTCTCACGGTCGAGTTAAAATTTAAGATTTTTTTTAAAAATTTCCAAAAAAAAAATTTCATCGAGGCTCCACGCACGCACGCAAATAATAATGATAATAATAGGTGGGGAACCAAAAAAAAAAAAAAATTCGGTCATGGCGATTGCCCTAAAAAAATATTTTTTTTTTTAAATAAAAAAAAAACGTAACGTGTTATTATTATTATTAACATTAACTTGAACGTATCAAATTTTATCCAGATCTTAACAATCTCTGTCTCTCTCTCTCTCTCTCAGTCTTTAGATTTTTCAAAATGGCGTCAAATTATGAATAAAACAAAAAATTCATGAAAAACGTCAAAAAACGTTCGACGAACGGATCACAAAATCGAAACCGTATAAAAAACAACAAAACCCAAAATTTTTTTTCTCTTTTTCTTGTCCAGAGCAACAAACAACAAACAACAACAACAACAACAACAACTGATAAATTTCTTTAGGAATACGAAAAAGGAAAATTCCTGAAATTTTAGTTCAAAAAAAAACTCTCGTTTAACATTATAAAAAATTTTTCTTCATAAAAATTTTCTATCGAAAGTTCTCGAAAAGAAAAATTGACAAAAAAAAAAAAATTCACAATTATTATTATTATTGTTTCGCGTTGCCAACTTTGACCCGGAAAAAAAAATAAAAAAAAATAAAATAAATAAATAACGGACGATCGAATATATTAAAATTTATTAAAATTTTTATTTTTATAACTGAAAAAAAAAAGTTATCTTTTCTCTTTTATTCATTATTATTATTATTATTATTATTATTATTATTATTATTATTATTATTATCATTATTATTATTATTATCACGACTTCTTTCTTTTTCTTTTGTTTTCCAAAAAGTTTTTCCCGTTAGCTTGGAAAATTTAATAAAATCAAAAAACAATTTTTTGTTTGTTGTTGTTGTGCGAACGTAAAAATTTTTTTCCAGAACGAAAAATTTTTCAAAATTTAAATTTCAAATTCAAAAAAACGAACGACGTAAACGATAATGAATAATAATAATAATAATAATAATAATAATAATAATAATAATAATAATAATAATAATAAGTTAACGTTTAAGTGACGTTTAAACGTTTTAAAAAAAAAAAAACAAAATGGATGACTGCGAACTGGAATCATTTAAATTTTGAAATCGTACTTTGACGTGAGTTATTTTTCGGAGAAACGTTAATGGGAAAATGTTTTTTTTTTAAATGTTGAAAGAAATGAAAAACCGGTGATGCTGGAAAAAATCCTGGAAAAACATAACATTAATTAATTAATAATCGTCTGCGAATTTTTAATTTTTTCCGTCGAAAATTTTTTTTGAAAAGGATTTTAAACGAAAAAAAATTAAATTTTTTGAAATTTTATCAATTCTCCAGGGTTGTCCAGGGTTCTCCAGGTTTCTCTAGGTAATTGGAAAAATATTTTTATAAAAAATTTATATAGAAATAATTTTTTTAGCGAAGTTGTTAAAATAAAACAACTTGTTCGTGTGCCATTCGAAAGTAATAAAAAACTTCATTACGGTATTTTTATTTTTATTTTTACTCTCTCTCTCTCTCTATTTAGATCTTAACAATCTCTCTCTCTCTCTCCCCCTTCCTCTCTTTCTCTTTATACCTTAACATTTTTTCTTTCTATCCTTCCCTTTCGACCTTAACAAACTCTACCTTTTTTTGAATTTACACTTTAACAATCCCTCTCTCTCTCTAGACCTTAACAATTTTTTTCTCTCTCTGTTTCTCTCTCTCTCTAAACCTAAACAATTTTTCTCTCTCTCGCTCTCTCTGTAGACCTTAACAATTTTCCTCGCTCTCTCTCTTTTTAGACTTTACAATCTTTCCTTCTCTTTATCACCTTCACAATTATATCTCTCTGCCTCCCTCTATTTAAACCTTAACAATTTTTCTCTCCCTACCTCTCTCTTCAGACCTTTACAATCTCTCTCTTTCTTTCTCTTTATACTTTAACATTCTCTCTCTCTTCCCTTCCCTTTATAGCTTAACATTATTTCTCTCTCTATTTAGACCTTAACATTCTTTTCCTCTTTTTCTTTAGACCTTAACAATCTCTCCCTTTTTTTCTATTTACACCTAAACAATCTCTCTCTCTCTCTCTCTTTCCTTCTCTTCTTCTTTCTTTTTATACCTTAACAATATTTTTGTCTTTCTCTCTCTCTCTTTACACTTTAACAATATTTTTTTTATCTTTATCACTCTCTAGACCTTAACTATCTCTCTCTGCCTCTCCCTATTTAAACCTTAACAATCATTTTTTTTTCTTTCTCTCTCTCTCTCTCTCTCTCTCTCTCTCTCTCTTCCTCTTTAAACTTCAACAGTATTTTTTTTGTTTCTCTCGCTTTCTCTCTCCCTCTTTCTCTTTAAACCTTAACAGTCTTTTTTTCTTTCTGTCTGTCTCCCTCAATTTGCAAATTCTTTTTTTTATTATTTTTATAACGTTCATTTTTATTATTATCATTAAACATTTAACAAAAAGGGGGAAAAAAATTTCCCCCCCGTTTCACTTTTTTAATTTATTTCAATTCTTTTTTATTTTTTCTTCTGCCACTTTTTTTTTTATCTACTCCGCATAATTTTTCACAGTCCAAAATCTCACGTTTCGAGTAAAAAAAGTTTTTTTTTTTTGAATTAAAAAAAAAAAACTTTCCTTTAGAATATTTTTTCCCTCCCTCCTCTTTTTCTCCCTGCGTATCAAAAAAAAATTTTTTTTACCGCGCGACGCCAAAGCGAGGGAAAAAAAATCCTGGAATTCTCTGGAATTTTTCCTTTTATAAATAAACAAAAAAAAAAAAAAAAACGTTCGACGAAGTCTTTTTTTCTATGAAATAAATTAAGCGAGGAAGTCGATAAATAAATCCGCCATATTTGTTTTTTTTTTAAATTTAGTTTATTTACTCTATGAAATTTTTTTTTTAATTATTGAATCTTTGTAATTAAACGTGACTGACGAATTCGGTAAAAATTTTTCGATTCAAATCATTCCGACATTTTTTTTTAAAGAAAAAAAATAAATAATGTGATGCCGAGAAACAAACAAACAAACAACCGTATTTTAAAAAAAAAAGAATTTTTATTTCTTTACACAAGAAGTCTCTCTCTCTCTCTCTCTCGTACCTGAATCTCTCATTTTGTTTTTATTATCCAGAATATGATGGAGAAATCGCATTTTTAATGTTTGCTATAAATATATATGTATATAAAAATCAAGGTCGCGCTATAAAAAAAAAAACCTCGTCGAACGGCGGTTAAATATTATTATTATTTAAAAAAAAAAATGTCGACACTTAATTTTACTACTACGTAGAAATTAATAATAATAATAATAATAATAATTTATAGACGAATTATAGACGTTCTTGAAAAAGTGAAATTTTTCAACTTTGACATTATAGTTCTATTTAATGTAAATCGTCACTAATGAATACATGTTTCTATCTCTCTCTCTTTTTGTCTTTGCATCTCTCTCTCTCTTGCTCTCTAAATTTGTCTGATTTTGTTTCTATTTTTGTTTGTTACTGACTGTGTTTCTCTTCCACTGTCTCTGTCTTGCCTCTTTTCTTTACTCTCCCAATCTGTCTCTCTTTTTCTACCCTTTTCTTTTTGTTTCTCTTCTTCGTTTTCTCTCTTTCCCTCCCCCCCTGTCTCTTTTTATTCGTCTTTTTTGTCTCTTTGTCTGTTTGTTATCGACTGCCTTTCTCTTCTCTGTCTCTTGTATCTCTTTCTCTCGTCTTGAGTTACCTTCTTGTCTCTGTCGTCTCTTGTCTCTATTACTGACTGTCCCTCTCTTCTTTACTTTTTTTCTTTTCTGTCTCTCTTTTTCGTTCTGTTCTCTATTTTTTTTTTAAAATTCTTATTTTACATCCAAACAAAAAAAAAATAATAATAATAATATTTTTACAATTTGATTTAATGCATCTGCATCCGCCGTTTGTTTCCGACTGTTTCCGCTCGTAGGAATGTGAGCACGCTTACAGGTGCGTCACATTAACGACTTGAACGATTACATTTAATTTATTACAAAACGTAATTATACGGTTTAAAATGATATTTAAAAAAAAAAAAATCAAGGTGATAAGAGACGACGAACAATATTTTATTCATGGACAAAAAAAACTGGAAAAACACAATCGTCAACCTATACCAACAACGACAACAACAAACAACTTCCACGACCTAGGAAAATTTAATTTTTTTTTATTTATTTTTTGTGTTTTTCAATTTTTTTCCTAAAAAAAAAAAAAAAAATTTCGCTGGAATTTTAACCGGAACGAAATTTTTAAATTATTATTATTCGTTTTGTTTAAGAAAATAGAAAGAGAGTTTTTCAAAGGAAAAAAAACTTTTTTCCTTTGCCGAGGGGCAAAACAAAAAAGAAACGCATAAAAAAGGACGCCGACTAGACTAGAATATTTTCCGCAACTTTTCTCCTTCTTCTTTTTCTTCTTCTTCCATTTTTTCCGATTCGCTACATCTTCGGAATAAAATCAAAGGAAAATTAACAATAAAAAAAAAGCGAGGAGGAGAGGAGGTGAAGAGGGGGCGGGGGCAAAAAGATTGTTGGAAACTATTAACGTCATCCGCCATAAATCGATCGATATTAAAATTTCCTTGTCGAATTTTCAAAACAAAAATTATTAAGAGAAAAAATGCATTGTAATAAGAAAATGAGAGAGAGAAAGAGATAAATTTATATACTGTCGGGAGGGAAAAAAAAAACGTGGAAGTAGAAAAAAAGAAAAAAAAACGGGAAGGAAACGAATAAAACTCGGTTCGAACGTTAATTTTTTCTCTCTCTTTCATATTTTTTTCTTTTAAGTGTCAATCTCATTTCCGTTTCCGATTTCCTCTTCTTTTTTTTCTCCTCCACTTCCGCTAACGTTTATCAAAATCATTAAATAATAAAAATTTTACAAAAAGTTTTTATCTGCAGTTATTAAAAAAAAAAAAAACGATTTCGTGCGAAATTTTTTCAAAAAAAAAAAATTTTTTAATCCATTTCCCGTTTCCCCGTCGGGTAAATTCGACGATGATAATAATAATAAATGACACATTCGTATAATTTAAAATCGAATCAATTCAAATATCGTATGTACGATCCAAAATTTTAAAAAGCTTTTCATACGATAAAATTCATTATTTTCATTCGAACCGTGAAATTAAACTTTGTTAAACTTTTGAATCAGCAGACGACGATGACAAACAAAAACCAAGCAGAAGACAATTTTCTCTTAGAGAAAATTCATTTCTGAAAAATATTTACACGATTCAAAAAGGGTCAAACTTAGTCAATTAACTCTGTTAATCTCAAGTTGTTGTTAAAACACGATAATTAAATCTTTTCAACAAACTCCTGCTGCCACGTCGCGACGACTTTTCTTTCGTTTGTTCGTTTTTTTTTTCATTTACGATTTACTCGTAGAAAATAATGACGTCATTAATTTTAAATAATTATCGAAAAAAACCAACTGGAATCCGGAAATAGAACAAAAGTCAAAAGTTTTGGTGAGAATAAGAATAAGAAAAAAATTGGTAAAGGTTAAAAACAAACAGATTTTTTCAAAAATTTTTATCACGGTTGTTAGTCACGTTGGGTCGTGTCAAAGAAACGTGTAATTAGAATTAATTAGTTGTTACAGCCTCCGATTTTTATTTATTTATTTATTTTAAATCTTTCACGGAATAAACAAAACAATCGTTTTTTTACTTTAAAAAAACAAACGGACACCTATTTGTAAAAATCTATTTGATCAATTCCGTTTAAATAATCATCATTATTATTATTACAAATAATTACGTTTGTCGCTGTTAAAAAAAAAAAAATTCAAAACAAACAAATATTTCGTTCGTTAACGATTTTCAACAATAACAAAAAACAAATTAATCGCCTATTTTTTTTTTTAATTTGTTGTCGGATACTTACAACAAACAAACAAACGAACGGTAGGACTCTCACTTTGTTTTTAATAATACCCGAAACGAAAATACCTTCGATTCATCATCATCATCGTCGTCGTGGCATCAAATGAATAAATTTAATAATTCGAATTAATTTCTCGTACCTAATCCTACTCGTTTTGGTTTTATATGATTTAAATCCCCTGCAGAGATAGAGAGAAAGACAGAGACGATGAATGAGAGAGAGAGAAAGAGAGAGATGCTGAAAAAAATGATGACAGATAAAGAGAGGTAATGTGAAAGATGATGAAAGAAAGAGAGAGAGAGAAATTATTTGCGTTAGTATTTATCTTATGAAAAAAATCTATCATAAACATATTCAATCAAAATCAATTTGTCATTTTCTTATACCTAACAAATTTTTACCATCATCATTATTATTAATATTATCATTCAGGTACCGATGGCAGGAACAAATCAAAACAAAATTTTTTTTTTTTTTTTTGATTGTTTATTGATTGGCGCGTACGAAAATCAAAAAAAAAAAAAAAAAAAAAAAAAAAAAGAAATTTTCGACAAGTCATCATCGCCCCAATAGAATCATCGAGTCCATTTATAACCGCGGGTGTATTTACAGTTATCAGTCAAACTGATAACAGATGATATTTGACACAATTTCCACGTCAGTCAATCTTTTGACTTTTTTTTTTTTTCAATGTTTCCGTGCACGACCTCAATTTTTATAATTCAATTTTTTAATGGAATTTTAAATGGAAAATTTAAAAAGGGGGAGGATTTTATTTAAAAAAAAAATGGCGGATTTAAAGAATCGTTAAAAATGTCATAAAAATTTTTTTTTTATTGTTAATTAAATTGTTTAAATAAAAATAAATAAATAAATAATTTTATTTAAACAAGAAAGACAGTTAAGGATTTTATTTTAAATGACAGTTTGGAAACCCCCCCTAAAAAAAAAAGTTTAAACTTGGAATTTATTATTCAGACAAATCAAATAATATAATAAAAAAAAAAACTTTGAAAAGTGTCACTAGCACGAAAAACTACTTGTTAAAGCGATAATTCCACGACTAAGAATAAAAAATTATAATTGAAAATCGAAAGTCGATTTCCTCTTTTTGGGATTTTTTTTTTACGATGAAAATTTTTATTTTGATGAAAAAATCTCTCTCTCTCTCTCTTTCTCTTTTCTTTTCCCTCTCTTTCTCTCTTTTTCTTAATTTCTCTCTCTTTCTCTTTTCTTTTCCCTCTCTTTCTCTCTTTTTCTTAATTTCTCTCTCTTTCCTTTTTCTTTTTTTTCTTTTTTTTTCTGTGTTTCTGTTTCTCTCTGTGTCACTTTGCCTCTTTCTCTCTCTCTCTTTATCTATCTATCTGTCGACTTCATTCTCTCTCTCTCTCTCTCTCTCTCTTTATCCATCTCATTCTCATAAGCACTCAGTTGTGTCACGCTCGTTAAATCTTTCGCGTTTTTTCATTCACCGATTTCCGCCGTCCAAATTTTCATTTCCTCTTTAAAATTTTTTCTAAACCTCCCGATTATATATATATTTATTTATTTTCTCTCTCTCTCTCTTTTAAAACACTTCTTATCAAATTCAAACACATTTTCATGATTTATCAAGGTCAACGAACTATAAAAATCAAAATACGTTTTTACACATAAGCTGAACATTATTGATTCTCTGTTATTACGAGCCCCTTATCATAAAAACCAGATTACCTGGAGAAAATCCTTACAAAACTCTAGAAAACAAAATCTTTCCAACGACGTTTATCCATAAAATAATAATGATAATAATTTAATTACGATTCGAAGTAATAAAAAAAAAGTGGCTTGACGTCATTTAAAAACCGATTTAAAAATAATTACGATGACGATGAGAAAAAAAAAAAAAGAAAACAATCGAACAAACGCTGGAGAAAAAAAAATAAATAAATAAAAACTAAAAAAGGTAACAAAATGATAATCAATTAATTTTATACAACAAACGCGAATCGATAATAATAATAATAATGATAAAATTAATATAAGAATCGTAAAGTAAGAAGAAAATTTCGGTCACGTCACGCACGTTATGCAGGTCAGTAGGATGACGTAAGAATTTAAAAATTGTTTATTTAAATAAATGTCTTCTGCTGGACGACGGTTGAAAACAACAACAAACGCCAGATGTAATCGATCAATCAATCAATCATCAACTCGAGTTATTTTTTTTTTATTTCGTTACATTTATGACGTCGTTTATTTTATTTTGATAATAATAATTCGTTTCGTGAAACGATGACGTCATTTTTTTTTGGGGGGGGGAGTTCGAGACATTTGGTATTGTACTAAATAAAAAAAAATTTTTTGAAAAATGATTGAGTTATCATTCACCTACGGATTTGTTGATGTAGAATTCAACGGCTGCCAAAGGTCCCAAAGTCGAAGAACAATTTGAATCCCTGTAATCGACACGTATATCCCAACCCGGAAGTATACCATTTTCCGGATGTGACACGGATCTCACTGCTAAATATATCGAGGGTAAAATTTTCGATAATGCTTGTTCGTGATTAGGATCGGATGGAGCGATGACGGCCAATTGTACGATACCAGGTATGATTGATGGACTACTTCCGCTGAGTAAATTCCTGCACGTCGTTTTCTCTTCTTTTCCATCATTTCCGGTTGTTTTTATATAATTTTTAACACCGTTTAAACGCTTAGAAAACACCGACGGCGATAATGACGACGACGACGACGCGTTCACGTGATAAAAATGCGATCTTAAATGATCGTTATTTGACAGTCCCGAAATGTATGACGTCAGATATAATAATATTATGACGAAACAGGTCAGCATTTGACCGAATCTTCTTCACGAATCTTTCAACGGTTCTATCACGCACATGCGACGAAAAAAAACAAAAATTTTAACATTCGATTTATATCGATCGATATATTATTATTATTATCATACTTTCTTTATTTATTTTATCACTTTTATATTTCATTTCTTTTTCTTCTGACACGACGACGAAATTTTTTTTTTTTTTACAACCCCCCCTTTAACGATCATCACAATTCACGATTCTTGTCCGGATGATATTTATTTTTTTATTAAACATGGCCGACACGCACGCGACGACTGTGACGTTTTATTGTTTTATTATTATTATTATTATTGTTATTTATTATTATTATTATCACTTAATAAATTTTTATAGTTTCTCCTTTTTAAATCTGTTCATAAGAAGAAAAAAAAATATTTAAAAACGTCGAAATGGGAAAAATTTTGGGATCCCGGCAAACACGATCACGACCCTCCCCCCTCCCCGACCGAATGCAAAAAAAACAAACAATTATTATTATTATCACTATTATTATTAATATTATTATTATTATTATAACGAATTTTCTCGTAAAATTATTTTTTTCCGGCGGTTGTTATTATTAGTATTATTATTATTCATTCAATCATTCGTTCGTTCATTCAATCATTCATTCAGTCATTCGTTCGTTCATTCAATCATTCATTCAGTTATTCATTCAATCATTTGTTCCTTCAATCATTAACGAATGACGAAAAACAAAAGGCACGTGGTCAAAGTTTTGAAATTTCAAAAAAAAAACAATTTAAACTTTATTTCATTAGTTTCTCTCTCTCTCTCTCTTTCTCTCTCTTCATTCTTTCTACCCTCCATTCAATTTCATTTACTTTCTCTCTTTCTCTCATTCCTTCGCACCCTCTCCCTCTCTCTTTCTCTCTCTTCATTCTTTCTACCCTCCATTCAATTTCATTTACTTTCTCTCTTTCTCTCATTCCTTCGCACCCTCTCCCTCTCTCTTTCTTACTCAGTGTCAATTCAGTCAACTCAGTTTTCCAAATTTGGTTTTTAAATTAATTAATAACTCCTGAATTAAAAAGTTTGAGCGAATGAAACAATGACGTCACACAATTTTTATTTTTTATTTTATTGGGGGACTCAATTAAACAAACGAACAAATCCACCACCGATGACAAACGATGATGATAATAATGATTATTTCGTAAACAAATTTTAAAAAAGTTGAAATTTCGGATTTGCTGGAACGTTCTGGAATTTTTTATTTTTTTTTTTACAGGCAAACATGAACTGACGACGTGGTTGGTATTTGGAGAAAATCAACCAAATCGTGGCACGAAACGTGAAACGTTCGTCGTGTACGTAACGCTTACGCTTAAATTTCAAGGTTTTTTAAACTCATCTTAAAAAAATTTGCATTTTTTTTTTTACGCGGCGTAAAATAACGCAAATTTTGAAATTTATGTGAATTTTAAATCGCGCGCACGTGGTGTGCCATGACGTCATTAACATAATTTATGTTTTTAAAAAAATTTTTTTTTTTTTTTTGCGTTTTTATTTTTAGCATAATGACGAACGAATACAATTTTCTATTTTGTCGTGTAACTAATAAAACTTTCTTTAGAAAAAAAAAAAATTTAAAAACCGGAAACGGAAATTAAATAATAATATTTAATTCGTTAACTTCATTAAGAAAAACTAAAAAAAAAAAAAAAAACAAAAAAAAAATTTCTCTACATCCACTACAATATTTTAACATCACAATAATAATAATAATGATAATAATGATAATAATAATAATAGTAATAATAATAATAATTTTTTCCAGAACAACGAACCGAGTTTTATGAAGAAGAAGAAAAAAAAATATAAAAGTTTTATTTAACAGAAAAGAAATTTTCCATCGGAAAACTTTTGAAATTTTTATCTGTTTCTGTCGTGTTCTCACCACTCTCTCTCTCTCTCTCTCTCTCTCCCTCTCTCTCAAAAAAAAACGAACAAACATAACAAACACAGGAAAACAAACGAAATTCCGTTTACTGTTGATTCGACGCTCGTTTCTTTCGTCTTTCTTTACCGCACACCACTCAAATATATTACTTATAAAAAATGTATTTAAAATCCGTCTGTTGTCTACTGACACGTCGTTCCCAATTTATTTTTTTAACTTTTTTTTTTTTTACTCTCTTTGCTTAACGTTCGGTTGTTGATGTTGTTGTTACTGCGTTGTAGCCATTTTGTTTATATGTAATAAAAAAATCCGAGGGCGGATCGAGGAGGCTTAGAACCCATTTAAACCTTTTTCCGGATGCTTTAAAGATTTTGAAAAATATTTTTTCAAGGGAAAATGGTCGACGCAAAACGACAGGAACAGAGAAGAAAATAAAAAATAAGCCACGAGGGAAATTTTTTTTTTCTTTCTTGAATCATGTGATTTGGTAAAAACTTTAGAAAAAAAAATTGCATCGTTTAGTAAAAAAAAAAAAAAAAAAAAAAGGATCGGAAGATTTTTTTGTAAACCCTTATCCCGAAGGATTCCGTGGGAAATTCCAGACAAAAAAAAAAATTATGAATCACCGTTATATTAATAATAATAATAATACGTAAAAAAAAAAAGGAACAAGTAAAATACTCTTAAGAATTTTGTTTTCGTGAAACAAACGTTACCGGAATTAATTTTAATTTTAAAAACCGGAAACGGAACCGAAAAATTTTTTTTTTTTTTTTTAACTTTATTGCCATTTTTTTTTATTACAAACGTTTCAGTCACGCATTTGTTTATTTTGTCGTAAAAATTGAATGACATGATTTTCTTAAGTCACGACGACTACGACGTACGACTTTTCATATTGTTTGTTTGTTTGTTTGTTGCTCGTTCGGAAACGTGTCAAACAAACGCGAGAATTTTTTTTTATTTTTACTTTATATAAAAACGTTTTGTCGTCGTCGTGTCACTAAACCTTTATTTTGTTAGTCATTACTATAAAAATTTTTTCTTTTCTTCTTCCGACTACTTCCTGTTTCTTCGATTGTTTCGAACGACTACGTTAACAAACAAAAATTTAATAATAATAATAATAATAATAATAATAATAATAATAATAATAATAATAATAATGAATTTAATATTAAAATTAAAAACTTTTTTTTTCATTTTTTATTTCCTTTTCCCTTTTGCTCGTTTCAGCCTACTCCCACTCGTCCCGCTCCCCCGCCCCCATTTTTTTCCTTTCTTTTTAGAATTTTAAAATCTTTTGACTTCATCAACTTTTGCTTGTATGTTAGCTATAACGAACGTAAAATATGAAAAAGTTTTTAACAACCGCAAATTTTACTTATTTAACAAGTCGTTCAATTATTAAACCGAAAAATTCGTTTAAAAAGTTTTTTTTTTTAAATTAAAAAATTTCAAAATTCTTAAATCCGTTTCCGTTTTTTTAAAAAATATTTTTCTTATACGGAAAACGTACTGGAATCGCTCGATACCTTCTGGAATTATCCAGCACACGATTAAAAGACAACAACAAATAATAATAACTGTAATTCTAATAACTTAAGTTCGGTTTAAATTAAATTTTAAATTTGTATTTTTTGGCGGGAAAAAAATGAAATTTCCAATCGTAATTATCCGAAATTGTTTAATTTTTATGGAGAACGACTGGAGAACAACATACGGAGAGTTTATTAAAAAAAAATCGATTTGGAGGCCATTTTTTTTTTATTCTCGAAACGAAATAATAACAGAACCTAATTTTATTATTATTATTAAAGAACAATTTAAATTACGTATTATTAAAAAACAAACAAACAAACGAACAAACGGTTTTCCATAATTGGAACAAAATAATTAAGAGGTTTTAATATGGAAAGAGAAAAAAAAATAATGATAATAATGAGGGCCGTTACGAAAAAGAAAAAAAAAGTAAAAGTGGGTGGGAGAAAAAGGAAATAACGAGAGAGAGAGAGAAAGTGTTAAATGAGAGGGGGAAAAAAAGGGGGCGGAAGGGGGCGGGAGGGGGAGTGTGAAGATTGATTAATGATGATGAAAAATTACCTTTTGCCCGTGACAAACACAAACGACCAAAAAAAAAAAAAATTTCTAGAAACGGTTTCAATTTTATTATGAAAATTCCACCAGAATATTCGATTATTATTCGGTCACAGAGTATTTGAATAAATTTTTTTTTGTATCATTTTCTCTCTCTCTTTTTATCTCTCTTACTCTACCTTATTTTCTCTCTCTTTTTATCTCCCTTTTTGTCTACCTTTTTCTCTCTCTATTTTTTTATCTTTTTATTTTTTTTTCTCTCATTTTCTCACAAATTCTGTCTTTTCTTTCTTCCTTTCTGTCTGTCTTCTCTTTCTCTCTCTGTCTCTCTCCTTCCCTCTTTTTTATTTCCCTTTTTTTCTGTATTTTTTCTTACATTCGGTATTCTTTTCTCTCTTTTCTTTTTGCTTTCTTCTCTATCTTTTTGTTTTTCTTTCTCTCATTTTCTCATCACTAATTTTGTCTTTTCTTTCTTACTTTTTGTCTGTCTTCTCTTTTCCTTTGCTTTATTTCTTCTCTTCCTCTCTTTTTTTCTACCATTTGGTATTATTTTCCCTCTCTCTTTTAATCTTTAACACCCTCCCTCTGCCTTATTTTCTTTCTTTCTGTGTCTTTTTCTGTCTTTCTATTTCTCTCTATCTCTCTCTCTCTTTCTCTTTCTCTGCCACATTTCCTAATTGCAACAACCTAAAAATTTTCTTTTCTCCCTTAAACGTTCTTTCTTCGATTTTTTCGTCCGTTCGTTTAAATTCTTTTAAACCCCGTTCGAAACCCGATAAAAAAACGATTTACCCGTTTGTCATAATAATAACAAACAAAACAAACGAATGCGTTTGTTTAAAAAAAAAAAAATTCATTAAGTTTGTCAATCACGTAAATTACTTTTATCATTCTATGAATAAATAAATTTTTTTTTTTTTACTTATCACATATAATTAACATAAATTAAATAAAAAAAACTCCCGATTTCATCTAAAACTTAATTAAAAAAAAAAAATGGCGGGAAATTTCGAATTCGAATGAACAAACGAAAAATTTTTTCTCTTTTTTTTTTTTTAAGGGTCACTGTCCGATATATTAAATAAATAAATAAATTTCAAAATGTAAATTTTTATGACGTATTTCATATAAAAAAAAAAAAAAATATGTTTTCATTCCCCATGATCTCGTTATTCTTTTTCTTCTGACACGAAAAAAAAAATTTTTCTCAATTACGAAATCAAAACGTTTTGATACAAACAAACAGAAAACAAAATAATTATTTATTTAACCTTTTTTCATTCATTTATTGTTCTGGAAATTTTTTTTTTTTAACGTTCAATTTTAAAAAATAAATTAATGACACGTCACGATTTAAAAAAAAAGGGGGGTGGAAAATCTTTGTGAGAATGGAATAAAATTATTTAATTCCACGATTATGCTCGCGTAAAACTTTTTAAAAAAGATTCTAAAAGGGTTCAAAACAACAAACAAACAAACAAACAAACACGATCGTTGTTTTAAAAAAAAAAAAAAATTAAGGAGTGACGTAAATATTCTCCGGTTTTCCAAACATTCGATTAACGGTTTGATCACTTCCGTTGTTAGAGTCAATTCGTTAAAACGAGAGAAATTTGTCGAAATTTAAAAAAAAATGAATAAAAAGGAAAATTTAGATAAAACGAAACCGATCACGTTTTAAAAAGAAAAAGTCGTGACTTCAAATATTTCGAAACAATTCCAGCACAAATTTTATTGATGAAGAGATCAAACCCCAAAAAAAAAAAAAAAATGTCAGGCAATCGTCCAGATTTTGTGTAACAAAGTAATAAAATGGCGACTAAATTTTATTATGTATTTGTAAAAAATTCATTTTTGGCACGTGGGGGAAGAAAAAAAAAATTCGAAAGTCGGTTAAAATGGATTAAAATATTCTGGAAGGTGTTCTTTCATACGAATACAAAAAAAAAAATTTTATTAACGAATTGACGTGGCATTAGATTTTTCACATCATACGAAAAAATTTGATTAAAATTTTTTTTTTTATGAAAATGACGCGAACGTGAATTAATTTCAATATGTCATCACCGTAACGAAAAAATGAATGAATTCATGGAAAAAAGTCTGGAGCTGGAATGGAATGGAAAAAAAAATATACATAAATATAAACTAATAAGAAATTTCCTCCCCACCCTTTCCCTACCCTATCTTTCGTTTCCAGTAAAAAAAATGAGATGATGACGTCATTAAAAAAAAAAAAAAATTTCACTTTCATTTATTATCATTAAAAATAATAAAATATTATTATGAGAGTTGCGTAAAATAAAAACTTTGAGTATTTAATTACATAAAACTGATTTATTTTATTTTTTTTTTACCCCTCCCCCTCCTTTCGTCACACCTCTTTCCTCCCATCCGCCCACCCTCTTTTCATCTCTCTTTCTCTTTCATCAACCTCATACCTATCACGCCTCCATCACTTCGTACCACTTCCTCCTCCTCGCACTCTCCCTTTATACCCGATCTATTCGACTTTGTTTTAGTAATTGTCTTACGTAAAGAGATAAAGAAAAAAATTTTTTTACGGGATTTATAATAATAATAATAATAATAATAATAATAATAATAATAATGACGATACTAATTTCGCTTATAAACAATTTTTTTTTTCATTTCGAACGTTTGAATCTAAAATCGCCATTTTTGTTTTTAAGAACCCGTAAAAACACGTTCGCCTTGGTGATGATGAAGACGATGATGATGATGATGGTGTAGGAGGTGGTGCTGGTTATGATAATAATGACGATGATAATGATGTTGATGATGATGATTACGATTATGATGACAGTTAATTAAAAAATTCAATGATGGTGGTGGTGAGGATGGCGATGATTATGTTGATAATGGTGTAACAGGTAATTGTGATGATAATGGAGATGTTGACGGTAATTGTGATGTTGACGATGATGATGATGATGACGATGATGATGATGATGACAATGATGATGATGATGATTACTATTATTATGACAGTTAATTAAAAAATTCAAAACAAAATTTTAAGGGCAAAGTATGACGTATATAAATTTGAAATTCGTTCGTTGCCAACTTAAAATCATTAATAAAAAAAAAGCGAAGAATTTTTTTTATTAAACCGCGAAATCCGCGTTTAATTTAAATATCAAATAGAAAAAAAAACCGTTAAATTATAAATTTAAATTAAATTATTGTTATTTTTGTCTTCTTCGCGACCTTCCACCATTTTATTCTCTCGTCGCGAAAAATAAATAAATAATTTTTTTTTTTTTTATTTAACGAGCATTCAATCATCGTCAGTCTCCCCTTGGATTCTCCTCGCGACTCCCTACAGATATTTGACCAAATTTTTTTTTTTTCGGTTTTGTCATTCGTAATTATTCACCGTCACTCATTTCGCGAACGAAATAATCTCATCATTTTTTTTTTTTTTTTTAAATCAACCAATCAAATTTCTTTCACGCTCGACTATTTCCGGTTTTGTACGGAAAAATCCGAAATTTTAAACAATGTTTTCGAAACCCCTTTTTTCAAGGTCAAATTCTTTCGACCTTGTCCTATCCGACACATATATATAAAAATAAAAATTAGTGTTAACCGTTCAAAAGGTCGTCGTCGTCGTCAACGTGGCGGCAGACAATCGATTTATTAAAACTTTTTAAAAAATGACTCAACAATATTTTTTTTTTAAATAAAATAAAAATTCATTAATTACTTAAATTAATAAAAAAAAAAAAATTTAACGTTTTTATTTTTTAAATAATAAATTATCTATCTAGTGCCACGTAATTGTTTACTCGACGACGATAATTTTTAAGTATAAATAATACTTAATAAGAAAAAAATCATTAATACTATAAACAAATTAACTATTTTTTTTTTCCATTTAAGCCACACCTTTGACTCTTTATATTCATTATTTAACATAATACGAGGAGTGTTCAGCAGGCAGGCATACCAACGTTCATTAAACAAAAAAAAAAAAAAAACAAAGAGAAAATTGTTTCTTCTGCTTTTAAAGGGTAAATGTAAGTACATAAATGATTTCTATTGTATGTTATATTTTAATTTTTTGGAAAATAGGGTTCTCCAGAGAATAAGTGGGATGATGCAACAAGGGGGGGAAAAGTTCCTTCAGGCACAACAATTCATTTAAACCGGGAAAAATTTTCAGGTGTTCAGACTCTTATTGTTATTTTATTCCTAAAGTCCCACACGAAATCCATTTATGTTATTCAATCATTCATTCATTCAATTGTTTACGTACTTATTCGTTACCTGAGATTTTTCTTTTAATGAGTTTGATTACGTCATTTCTGTCTGTCGTTTGTTTTCGATTAATTAATTTGTCGCCTATTTAAAAACGATGACGACAACACGTGTTTTGATTTGAACACGTGCGAGTTGTTAAAAAAAAAAACTTTGCGGGTGTTTTTTTTTTCGGTTGTCGTTGTGCTCGTGAGAAAAATTTTCATTTTCGTAACGACAGGAAAACGTAAAAAAAATTCCACTCCCGAAAAAAATATTGCACAAAAAAAAGCCCCCCCCCACTTAAAAAAAAATTTTCTTTTTTTCGGTTGCCGTATAACAAAAAAATTTAAAAAACAGATGGTTAGAACAAACAACAGCAAAACTATTTGTAGTTATTTAAAAAAAACCGAAATGAAGAAATCATTGATGACGACAGAAATTTGCAAATTACGAGTCACGATAAAAATAACAACAACAACAACAACGGCAGTAATAATAATAATAATAATAATAATAATAATAATAATAATAATAATAATAATATTAATAATAATAATAACACGACACGCTGCAGTTTTTTTTATTTTTATTTTTACCGCTACAACACGACAGCAAAAAAAAATTAAATTTTTTAAAAAATTAAAAAAACTTTTGTTTTTTTTTTTTTAAAGAACAACCGGTTGATCCTTAATGACGTCATTAATCCGTGAAATTTCTTAATCCGTTTATTAATACGATTCTCTTTAATCCAATCCGGGGGGAAAAAAAAAAAATTTTCGAATCGTCTTTTTTTTTTTACGAATTTTAATTTAATTCATGTTATACGTGATTGATCGATCGATAGGTTGATTGATTGATTGACTGACTGATTGAAAAGAAAATAATTTTTCCGATTATAATAATCCTTACATTCGACTTATTTAAATAATCGTTTGGATTTCGATAAAAGTACAATTTTGCGTTTGATTGATGAGAGTGAGGGTGAGGTTGGGAGGGGGGGTAAAATCTTTTCCAAATTTTTCCAGTGTGTAAAAAATTAATTTAAAGTGGTAATAGAAAAATGAAAAAATTCTCTTTAATCGTTTTTTTAAAAAAAATTTAAAGTTTTTTATTTTTTTTTCGAAAATGAATTTAATTCGAAATTTAAACACGAATTTTAAACTCAGGTTAAATAGAGAGAGAGAGAGAGAGAGTGAAAGATTTTCATTACGAAAATTTAAAATGATGATGTTGTTAAAACCATTAAAAAAAAAAAAAAATTAAATTGCATTCGGGAGACGTTGCAGACGACGAATGAATATAAAAAGTTTTTTAACCGTTGAAAAGTTTTCCTATAACCAATTTATCGCGTTTCGAATATTTATTATATACATACTTTTTGTATATTTTATTTTATTTATTAGCGCGAAAAAAGGGAACGTTTTGTTATAACGCCTTACCCTAAATTAAAATAAATTATGCAAATAAGAGAAAGAGAGAGAGCTTGAGAGAAAATTGGAGAAAAAAGGAAGAGATGAAAAGATACAAAGAGATACAAATTGGGGAGGAGAAAGAAAGAAAGGAAAAAAAAGGAGACAAAGACAGAGTGAGAGATTAGGAGAGAGGCAGAGAGAAAAAAAGATAAAGAAGAAAAAGAAAAAAAGAAAGAGTTGAAATGATAGAGAGGGAAAGCGAGAGAAAAAGGCAAAAAGAAATAGTGAAAGAGAGAAAAAGAAATAAAGAAAAAAAACAGTTAGAGAGAGGGGGGGGTGAAAGGGTGAAAAACAAAGAGAAAGAAAGAAAATGGACGGGAGAATAATAGAAAAAGAGAAAGAGAGATACAGAGGCAGAGAGAGAGAGAGAGAAATTGATAGAGAAAGATAAAGAGAGAAAGGAAGAGAAGGTAGAGAGAAAAAGAAAGAAAAAATGGGAGAGAGAAAGAGAGAGAGAGAAAGAAAGAAAAAGAATAGAAAAAGAGGGGAAAAAAAGAAAAAAAAAAGAAAAATAGAAAAAAAGAGAGAGAAAGAAAGAGATTCGAAAGGAAGAAAAAGAAAGAAAGAGAGAGAAAGAGAGAAATAAAAATAATAACAGTGTCTATAGTTTTCGTCTAAATAAAATCATTAAAAAATTTTCATTTAGACTTTTTAAAACTAAATTGACAAAGGAAAATGAGTCATGTAATTTTCACACACGACGTAAACGTGTAGCTTTTTTTTATCCCATTCCCCTCCCCCTCCCTTTCTTTCTTTTTCTCTCTCTCTCTCTCTCCCTTCCTCTCTTTCAGAAAAAATTTTATCGTTTTCTTTTTTTTTTTTTTTTTTTTTGTTAAAAAAAAAAATTCAGTCGTAAAATTATTCGCGTGTTCCATTGTGTGCGATATACATAAAGAAGATGTTACTCAAGAAAGTAAAAAGAAAATGAAAAAAAAAAACGAGATCAACGTCTTGGACAATACAACAAACCCTTCCCCCTTCCCCTCCCCATCCTTCCTTTGATCCTCCTTCATATGCTCCCCTTAAAAAAAAAGGAACAAAAGAAAAAAAAATTGCGTTGATATAAAAAAAAAAATTTTTTTTCTTAAAGTCAAAAAGCGTAAATTCACCATTAAAAACTGAATAAGTTTAAAAAAAAAAGGAAAAAAGGAAAGAAAAAAAATCATAAAGTGTTGTTTCGTATAAAAATCACAGAAAAAAAAGAAAAGCTAAAAAGAAAGAGGAAAAATTGCTCCAGGAAAAATTTAAAAAAAAATATTTTTAATTAATTTTCAATAAAACCGGAAACAAAGGAAAAACAAAACAACAACAACAGCAACAACAGCAGCAGGAAGAGAAGAGAATGAAAAACATGTAATGTTTTTTTTTGATTTAATAAATTTTCAAAACTTTTGTTGTTTTCATTTTACTTTTTTTTTCCAGAACAAAAAAATAATAAAGCAATTTCTTACACGATTTTCATAAATTACCGTCTTATAAAGAAAGAAAGATAGAGAGAGAGAGAGAGAGAGAGAGAGAGAGAGAGAGAGATTAAGAAACAAAAATAGAAAAAGAAAGAAAAATCAAAAAATTATACGACGATAACGCAAATGTTCTTTTTTTTTCTAATCCAAATTTATTATTATAGCGCTATAAAGAAAAATTTTCCTCCCCCCCTCTTCTCATTTCAGTTCAATTCGAGCTTTCGTTTCCCGCCAAAACAAAAAAAATAATACGATGACCTCAGTTTTGACCTTTATAGTAAAAAAAAAAAAAAAAAAAAATTAAAGTCTATTGAAAAGAAGAAAAAAAGAAAATTTGATAACACTTATCACGTAATTTTTAAGTCGAGAAAATAAATATAGAAAAAAAAAAGAAAAGAAAATTTTTCAAAACCGGAAACGCCCACAAAATTTAATTTTTCCTTTTTTTTCCCGAACGCACGAAATTCGAAACATTTTTTTCCCCCTTTTTTTCCTTTTGTTTACTTTTTTTTTGTTATTGTTTTTAGTTTGGGGTCATTGGGTTATCCATTACCTGACAATCATTATTATCATCATCATCATTATCATCATCCTGAAACAATATAAACTCTAACAAAAAACTCGAAAACATTTTTCCGACATTTTGAAATTTTAAAAAAAAGTAAATAAATTTTTTTTTTTTACGAAATTGATAATAAATAATTATCAGGATTTGACGTGAAAAAACAAACAAACGGAAAAGAAACAAACAAACAAACAAACGCGTTAAAAACAAATTTTTTTTTTTGAAATCGCTAAAAATTTTTGCGACAAAGTTTTGACGAAAATTTCGTAGCGACAAATTTTACTTCTTACACGTTTAAAAAAAAACAATTATTTTATTTTCCGTTTTCTTTTTTCTTCTTACACGTTCGAAATTTATATGATTTTATTACGATGGTAATGAACGCTTTCATTTATTAAATCCCTTTTGTGATTCTTTTTTTTTCTCGGGGAGAGGGCGGGGAGGGGAAGGGGGAGAAAAGTAAGTAAAAATTTACGATTTCGAAGCTTTTAAGAAACGACGACGACGACGAGTAAATCGAAAAATCTAGAAACAAAAAAAATTTTTTTTTTTCTCTCTCTCTCTTTAATTTATTAAAGTAATAAAATTTAAATAAAAAAATAAATGGTACCAACTTAAATCGTTTTTAGAAAAAAAAAAATCTTTTAAAATGACGCAAATGACTTTCTCTCTCTCTCTCTCTATGTACGTGTTCGCCTCTTTCTCCCTTTCCCTCTCCATGTGTATATGAATTTTTCTCTCTCTCTCTCTCTCTCTCTCTCTATGTGTGTACAAATTTATTTCTCTCTCTCTCTGTTTGTGTTTCTTTCCTCTCTCTCTCTGTGTATGAGTGTATAAATTTTTCTGCCTCCCTCTCGCTCTCTGTGTGCATGTATAAGTGAATCTCCGTCTCTCTATCTCGCTCTCTCTCTCTCTATATATGTGTGTATAAATATCTTTCCCTCTCTCTCTCTCTGCGTATAAATCTTTTTCTTTCTCTCTTCATTTGACCCTTCATCTCTTTCTAATCTCACATCATCAATTGACCGTCGGTGTAAATCTTTTTAATTTTATCTAAACAAATAAAAACAAACCCAACAACAACAAACAACACATTCCGTTATATTTATAAATAATAAATGACACAAACAATTGACGTCATCTTTTTTATGTCCTGCCGTCGTAAGGGTCAGAAAAAAAAAGAAGAAAAATTTATCTTATCATTCAATTACATAAAATTCAAATAAAATTTTCCAGGTTTTTTTTTTTTTTTTAAAAATAAATTTTAGGATTAACTAAGATGTTCTTAAACCACGATGGATTAAATTTTACATTAATGAAAAAGATTTGACAGATTAAGCACGCGTACGATCATTATTATTATTATTATTATTATTATAATTGCAACGACGATAATCCATAATAAATTATTTTATAAATCACATCTGACGTCACAGTAGAATAAAAAAAATAAAAAAACGTGGAATCAGATTGCATCATTATTATTAACCTTTAACCTCGTATTTCCGGTGTTCTTACTCAAATAATGAAATTTTTTTTTTTTGAATTTATAACGAATTTTCTAGAAATTCAAATAGAAAAAAAAAAAATAAAAAAATAAAAAATAAATAAAAAAGCAGAAGACAAAATAAAAAAAAAAATAATAAATTTTTTTTGCCTTAAACTATCCAAGAGGTTAAAACGCGTTTGTTTTTACGTTTTTAATAATAATAATAATAATACGAAAGTGAAAACAAACAAACAACAAAAACAACAACAAAACCATTGATGACGTCATAAATAATAATAATAACCCGTGATAAATTTAAAAAATTTTTTATTAAAAAAAAAGCGCGCGATGACTCAATTTTTTTTTTTTAGTTAATCCGTCTGATTAAACTAATCCGGAGTTAATCCGGATTAATCTTTGTTATTTTTAATAAATTCTATTAAAAGACTCCGCCATCTATGTAGTAATATTAGATTTTGAACGTTTCCATCGATTTTACGTTAATGTAAATAATTATTAAAAAAAAAATTAACCTTTTCCAGGTGTGCCAACTTGAGAATAAAAAATTCGTTTCTTACATGCACACACACTCACACACCCCTTCAATCGCTCGAATTTATTTGGTTTTTTTTTTCTCTTTCCTTCCACAAAAAGTTATTTACACGTTAAACGTTTGTTATGTTAAATTTACGCGGCGTACACGCAAATTTTACACGCGTTTTACGTTTGCGTGACCTTTTTTTTATTTTTTTTCCAAAAGCAAAATAATCCGTCGTGATTAAATATTTCGAAATAGCCAAATTATTATTTAAAAATTTTTTTTTTTTTTTTTTTGATAATTATTTTGTTCGCGTGCGTAAAAAAAGAAAAACGCGCGTTCGAAGGTAAAATAAAATAAAATGAGAACGATGGGAGGGGAGTAGTAGTAGTACAAAACCGTAAAATTTAATTCGTCCAATGACTTCAAAAAAAAACTTTCAATGACTTTTTAACTTGATTATTAATTTTCTAATGTCAGACAGTGAGACGCGCGTTTCTCTCTCTCTCTCCCTCTAATTTTCTTCCTATCTCTCTTTCTCTCTCACACACATAGCTTTCAACTTTCAATCGAGTAAATACATTTAAAAAAAAGATAAAAACGAAAGGCAGAAATTAAAAAATTAATAACTAATCGGCAATTATTATGATTTCGGGCATGTAATTTAAGGTCAATAGTTCATTTTAATAATAATAATAATGATCGGCGCGTTGAGCTGCGTTGTTGCGTTCGCGTTAAAAAAAATTATCGATAACGCGATGATGATAATTTTCTTTTTCCCCGTCCTTGTAATAATATTACGCTATATATCGTTTAAATATTATCAATATTTTTTCGTTTTCTTTATCAAATGACACGTTTTTCCGTTCGACAAACAAACAAACGAACGAACGAACAGGTGACGACAAACGACGTCACAAACGTTTAAATAATATCACATGGTCACTTTTTAAACACTCGATATATTTTATATATAAAATGTGTGTGTCACTTTTTATTGTTTTTTTTTTTTTTTTTAAGATCTAAAAATCCTTTTTTATTTTTTATATTTTTTTTCGTTTTTCGTTTTTCGTTTACGGTATTGCCAACTTAATTTTTGAAAAAATAAAAAATAAAAAGAAAGTAAATAATAGAAAAAAAACATCGAGTGATTCGATTTTAAAAAATCGCAACCTTGTTTAATTTTTTTTTTTCTCCATTCGTCAATTTTTTTTTCATTTTTCTCGGGGGGCTTTAGAAAACGAAATTACCAGAAATCTGGAAACAACCTCTAATTTACTCTTTAAATGTTTAAAAAAAAAAAAAAAATTTTTTTTTTTTAGACATTTTGTTGTTCCCCCTCGTTTACCTTGACACTGTCTCAATTCAATTAAATTTTCATCGTAAACCGTAAATTTTTATTTAAAAAAAATAAGGAAAATTTGATTTTTGGTTTCTTAAGCTCTCTTTTGGTTTCTCTCTCTCTCTTTCTGTTTTTCTCGCTGTGTCAATCATTCTCTCTCATTCTCTCTCTTTCTCTCTCTGTCTTTCTGTCAGTGTCACTCTTTCTCTGTTTCTCTTTGTGTGTGTGTATCTCTCTCTGAGTGTATGAATCTGTCTCTGTGTGTATGTATGAGTAAATCTTTCTCTCTCTTTCTCAATCATTGCCTTCCCCTCTGTGTCAATCATTCTCTCTCTCTGTCTTACTTCCTGTCTCACTGCCTCTTTCTGTTTTTTCTTTGTGCTACTCTTTCTCTCTCTTTCTCTTTATGTGTATGCCCGTTTCTCTGTGTGTGTGTATAAATCTTTCTCTGTCTCCCTCTGTGTATGTATAAGTGAATCTCTCCCTCTCTCTCTCTTTGACATCAATTCAAGTATAGGATTAGTAATTTTTTTTTAATTATCTTGTCTCTTTTATTTTGTCAACAACCACGGAAGCACTCGAAACACGTTAAATTTAAATAATCAGGTTTTCACAACAAAACCTCCGCGACGACAAATTGTGATGGCATTAAATTTAATTAAATCGAAAATGCGTCGACGTCGATGAGGAAAATTTTCTAGAAAATTTACGTTTCCGCACACTTTTTAAATAACAAAACACAAATAATTATTTCCTCAATTCATTACTTAAATACGATTTTCTTACAATTATAAGAAAACGTTTTTTTTTGTTGTATTATTAAATTTTCGTAAAAACCTTTTTTTGAATTAGTGAAACGCTTTTGAACAAACTAACTAGTTCCACGTTAAAATTAAACAAAAAAAAAAGAAAGAAAAACTTTTCTCATTTTATTCTTTTTACACGTTTCAAAAAATTTTTCTTTTTTTTTTTTGATTATACTGTTATATTTGTTATTTTACCGACTTGTTCTTATCGAACTTCTATAACTATTGCCACGTTTTTTTTTTTTTTTCTAAATATTTGATTTATTATTTGATTGTGTTATTTTTATTCTTTTAAGATCGTGTAATTAATTATTATTTGTAAAACGTCTATCTCTGTCTTTCTTTTTTCTCCTTCCACTTCATTTCCCCTCAAAAATAAAATCCGTCTAGAAAAATGTTTGTCAGATTTGTTTAAATTATAAAAAAAAAATCGTACCTTTAGAATTTTAAAACTACTCGATTCGGTAAAACTCGCAACCGTAATAAATTTAATAAAAAAAACAACTTGTGCTACCCACGTTGTTCTTGTTGTTGTTGTTATGTTGCCACTAGCGAATATGTTTCAGTTCGGTTTTTATTTATGTTAAGTTGTTTGTTTGTTTGTAGTGACCAATTCTTTTTAGTTTTAATTAATAAAATAAATTTTTTTTTTGATTTAAATCGATGAAGAATGTATAGAATATTTTTTTTTTCAATCGATCGAGAAATGTGGCTTGAGAAAGATTTTCATTCATTCTCTCTGTCTCTCTCTCTCTTTCTCTCTCATCGAACCCTTTTGGCAATAAAAAAAATATTAAATGTGAATTAATACGACAAAAAAAAATATTTAAATACAACAAACAGTTTTTTTTTTCTTTTTAAATTTAATGGTCGTCGCGAATAAAACAAATTCAACGCTATCAAGTTTTTCCGGTTTTTCTTTTTTTTCATTAAATATTGTGTCATAATTTTAACACTCATCGGTTTCTTGTTTGAAAAATGAATTTGGCATTTTTTTGCTACTCGCGTTTCTTTATTTCAAAAATTTTCGTGTAAGCAGAAAAAAATAAAAAAATACGAAGAAGAATAAAAACATGATCGTTTGTCGCCTTTTGCCGTTTCTTTTACTTCATCGCGTTTGTTTCATTTTTTAAAAATTATTTTCAAAAATAAATAAATAAAAATTTTGTCGATAAGAGTATCGGTACTGATAACAGAATTTTATTATTATTATTATTATTATTATTATTATGCGGGGGGAAAAAATTTCGTTTCGGATTTACAAAAAAAAAAAAAAAATTGAAAAATTAATTTTTTTTTTAGTCTTGTTTTTTTCAGAGGAAGAATAAGGAAGGAAGGAAGGAGGGGGAGAGGGAGTGATAAGGTAGGAAAGAAAAGAAAAAAGCTTTGAACTATTATTATTATTATTATCCGGTTGATTAAATTTTACTTGTCCTTTTTCCGTTACCGGAAAGAGTAAAAAAAAAAAATTTAGTCGTAATAAAATTTAATAAAATTTCTAACACAAAGGATTGATGGAATCGAATAGAATGAATAAAAAAAAAGGCAGAAAATGAGAGAGAAAAAATGGAAGAAAAATAGAATGAGAGATATCAGAGGAAGACAGAGAGAATGAAAGAGAGAGAGGGGAAAAAAAGAGCCAGGGAAAGAAAAAGAATATGGGATAAAAGCAGAGAGATGAAAATAAAAAAGACTGAGAAAAAAGAGACGAAACAGAAAGAGAGAGAAAAAATAGGAGTGAAAATTAGAGAGAAAAACAGGTAGAAAAATGAAAAAAGAAATAGAAAAAAAGAGAAAGAGTGAGAGAGAAAAGTGAAAATTACAAAACAATCACACAAACAAACAAACAAATAATTATTTTTCCCACCGAGGTCACGTTCGGTCAAATCCTTTTGAGGTAATAATCACATCAAACCATTTAAAAAAAAGGAAAAAATAATCTTGAACGCATAGAACAAATAAACCATTCAAAACCGTTCGAGTTTTAATTAATACCAGTCATAACATAAATAAACACATACTCGTATTATACAACCACGACAACAACAACGACAACGACGACCTTTATTTTCTTATCAAAATGTGTTTAAACACTCTATGACCTTAAATAATAATATATAAGGAAAATAAAATTCGTATTTACCGAAGCGTAAACAAATTTTTTTTTCTTTTTTTAAAAAATGCATTTCTCACCTGGATACTTATATTTATTATCATTATCATTATTATTATCATTATTATTATTATTAATATTTATTACCTTTTCATTTAATTTTTCAATATAATGCCGATGGCTCGATTTTTTTTTTTTTTTAACAAGAGTAATAATTTTTATAGACCGGTATTCTAGTACTTGGGCAAAAATACCCAGAAACCTACTTTTTCGACGAATGTAAATTCTTCATTACCGGGTATTAACAAAAAAAAAAGATAGAGAGAGATAGAGTAAGATAGAAAGAGAGAGAGAGAGAGAGAGAGAGAGAGAGAGAAAATCATTGACAATAAAACAATTAACCGCGTGGGAAGAACAAGAAGACAAGACAAAAACGTTTCAAATACTTCCGGCATTAATTTAACTCTCGCGTTTAAATTTTTTTTTTTTAAATGCAAAATAATAATAATAGTAATAATGATAATAATAATAATTTGTAATTAACGAATAAGAAGACGAAGAAGAAGAAGAAGCCTTCAAATATTTAATTATGGTTTTTAAATACAAAAAAAATTGTCATTGAAACGTACACACACGCACGCACGCCTCATTACCTTTCCCGCACGCGCACGCACTCATGCACACGTTTAAATAAATTTTGAAAAAAAAAAGAAAAAATGGTTTAATTAAATAACAAAAAGAGAGAGAAAGAGAGAGAGAGAGAGAGATAAAAAATTTTACAAACGAATGTTTGTCCGAAAGAAATCCCTTTAACCCAATTTATCCAAAACTCTAACAAAGACTCTCCAGTGACCTCATTAAAAAAAAAATTTTTGGTTTCGCATTATTATTATTATCATCATTATTATTATTATTATTAAATGAAAACATAAGCGTAACTAATTATCAAACGTCCTTACAGAAAAAAAAGCCCTGATGGTAAACAAAAAAAAAAAAAAAGAAGGTAAAAATTTATTAAAATTTGTGATGACGTCATTAACGTAAAATTTCGCATAACTTTTTTTTTTCGTTCACCATCTCACGTTGTGGTTTTGTTTGTTGTTGTTGTTGTTGTTGTTACGAAAAAGTATTAAAAAAATTTTTTTTATTTAAAATGAAATTTCAAAACGATTGGCACACCTGATTCTTCTTTTAACGTTTTTTTTTTCTTTAAATACCTTAAATTCGTTTCGATTCAAACGAAAACAATAACGTATTATTATTATTAATTGACATTATTTATTATTATTATTATTAGTATTCTGCTCCCACGCTTCCACCTTTTCTTAAACGTGATTAATTGTATACAGTCAAGTCGTGGGTTTTTTTTTTACTCTATGAAAGAACGAAAAAAAAAAAAAAAAAAAAAACGAACGTCGCGTCGAGTATTCTTTATAAAAATTATTATTATTATTTATAGATTTAAAATTATGAGAAACGTGGCGTTTGAAATAAAAAAAAATTTCGTTGTTGACCTTTTAACCTTTCGTAATCGTAATTAATCGATCATATCGAAAATTATTATTATGTCGCGGTTTTTTTTCTAACAAAAAACACCCACAAAATAAAATATATTCTCAAAGTTAAAAAAAAATTTTTCTTCTTTTATTTTCATTGCAATGGTTAAAAATTCTACTCCCACGACGTTGGAACGTACGTACGTACGCATAATATGTATGCCGCGCGATGTGTATATAAATAATTTTTTTTTTATTAAAATACTTTGCCATACGTTTTTTTTTTTTCATAATTAAATATTCATCATTGTAATATTTATCGTGCAATTATTTATTTCGTAATCCTTTTGTCTCTCTCTCTCTCTCTTTCTCTTTCTCTCTCTGTGTGTGTGTGTGCGCGCGTTTGAAACCCTATTGTTTCTCGTATAAGTTCAATACGCGCACGAACGCACGTTTTTTTGTAATAATAAAATCTTTAACGTAATAATCGTCGTTCGAGCGGCATTTATAATATAATTAACGTAGAGTCGTGGCAGGAGAATAATTAAAAAAAAACAACAAAAAACTTCACATTTTTTTTTTAAATTTTTACGTCTTTGTTATTTATAAAGCTTACATACGCTTTTAACAAACGTTTTCGACTTTTCATTTTAGAAAAAAACAAAATAGGGGTTAAAAGGTCAAACGACAAAGTAACCCGTATGTCAGCATCAGTGGTAGCAGTGTTAATAATAATAATAATAATAATAATAATAATAATAATAATTAATTTTAAATAATTTATAAGATTTTATTCGTAGTGTTATTATCATTCGAATTTTTACCATAATTATTATTTTACGTTTTAATAGTTTTTAAAAACGTGACGATGACGTCATTCGAGAAAACGCGCGAAATTTAAAAACCCTAAAAGTGCGTGCGTATGTGTGTATTAAATATTTAATAAAGATTACGAACGTTAAACGACACAAAACGAATTGTTAATTAAAAAATTTATTTATTTTAATAAAATAATGTTATTAACTCATAAATCATTTTTATTTATTTTTAATAACCGAGAGAAAGATAGATAGAGAAAAAGAGAGAGAGAGAGAAATTTAAATTCTACAAACGATTAATTACTCGCGCGCACATGCACACAATTGAAAAGCACTTTCACGTTCGACATTTTCACTGATAAAAAAAAAATCATCATCATCATTATTATCATTTTTTTGTTCAGCATGAATCGTACGGTAAATAAAAACAAAAAAAAATTCGTAGTGGAATTAGACAAATTACATTTTAATTGACGTAAAACAAAGTTTTCGACCATTTCTTACTGACGTACATACAAACACACAACAAACAGTAAAACAAACGAAATAATAAAAAAAAAAGAAAATATTAATTGCGTCTATCTCTTTCTCACTCTCTCTCTCACTCAACGGAATATTATTATTATTAATATTATTATTGTCGTCGTTGTTTTATTTAACGCAAATTACTGACACAGATATTCAATTACAAAACTCATCGGCATTATTTTACTCAGAAAATATAATCATTTCCCTTCTCTTCTCTTCTTCCCTCTACCCCTTAACCCCTCGAAATCATTTTTCTAGGTTGACATTTGTTTTTTAGCTAACAAACGCAAACGATATTTGTTAATAATAATAATAATAATAAAATTTTATGCAAAATTAAAACAAATTTAAAATCGCAAAAAAAAAAAAAACAAAAAATTTTTTGGCATTATTTTATTTTTTTTTTTGGGTAACGTGTCTTCAGAATGTTTCGTTTTGTAAAGTCTTAGTACGTGACGTGAACCGAAAATTTCTTTTCCTTTACTTTAACTACAAACGACAAACAACAAACACACGCGACCGATTTTTTTCTGTTTAAAAAAAAAAATAAAAAAAATTTTTTTTTTTTAAGGTTGAGGTCGGGTTTGTGTCGGGTAACGCATTCTTCCAAAATATTATTACTACTGACACGTGGTCTCATACGTTTAAAACAAAAACCCCGATTTATTTTTTCTATTATCGATACGATTAATTAATTAATAATCGAATGTCGTAACATTCGATTAATCTAAATTTAAAAAAAAACGAAATTGATTTATGCGTGCGTGTTACAAAAAAAAAAAAACCCGCACGTGTGCGTGCATGTGTGTGTGTCGAACTACAGCAAAAACAATTTTTTTTTTTAATGACACGACAAAAAAATTTCTTCTTTTTTTAAACAATCTAAATACCCGCATTTTTCCGAAACGGGTCATTTTTAAAAAAAATTTTTTCCCATTTCGACGTGTAAAATAAAATTAAAATAAATTTTCTTGTCACACGTTTTTTTTCCGTACCTTTTGATTAATTAACAAAAAAAAATTATTTTTCTACTGCCACACTCGCGTAAAAAATTTATTTATTTATTTAAATAAATAAACACGTTAATATCCGTGAATTTAATAATGGCGAACAAACGGGAAAAACTTTCGCGCAACAACCGTTTGGCAACTAAATCCGTGGACCATAACAACACATGAAAGACGGTCCCCCGACTCGCTTGGTTTTTTTTTGCGCATGCGCAATTTATTCAATAACCCAGCATACGTTTCTCATACCATCGGACAGACTCTATCATTCTCTTCTTATCATTTCTCCTAACAACATCTCCCCTACCCCCCAAAATAATTTTTTTCCATACCCTCCCTCACTCTCTTATAACTCATCTCGTTTTGTTTTCCCTTTCTTTCGTTTGCACGCACCCACGCACTCACGCACTTACGCACTTTCCGAATGCAAAAATGATAATAAAACAAAATAAGTTTTTTTTTGTAAAAAAAGAATTTCTTTCATCGAGGCGTAAACGCAATAAAATTATTAAACGATTACGTAATCGTACAAACGTCACAATCTATCTCTCTCTCTCTCTCTCTAACGTACAAACAACAACAACAACAACAATAAAAATATTATGGATGCATGCATGCATGCATTTCTATTTTTATTATATTTATATTTATATATACAAACTGTTTACGATTGTTTCGCGTCATTTTTTTTTTTTACGAACGCAACAAACACAAACGCGCCATTTTTTTTGCAACGTTTTTTATTTTTTTTTGCGATTGGATCGGAAAAAATACAAAACGTTGCGTAAAAAAGTTTCAAAATGGCGGCAATTCGGTGCGACCGAAAAATAATAAGTAATCAAATTCGTTATTATTATTATTTTTTTTTCGATAAATCGAATAAATAGATAAATCGATAATCGATTCGATGATAAAGACGTGCAGTCAGTGACTTATTGAAAAACCGGAAATGGGGTGAGGGGCGGGGGGAAAAGTAAATTTTATTACGATTTTTTTTGAAATTTTATAAATTATCGAAATATATAAAAATTTAAATCGTATGCATTGTTGCCAACGTTTACGGGGTTGAAAAAAAAAAAAAAATTACCTCTCGTTTGCGTAACGAAGGATTTACGCCATTAAAAATCAAAAAGTTTTTTGCTACGGTTTATTGCGACATTTTTCATTCTTTCTTTTCGTTATTTTGTCGTTGTTGTTGTGTTAAAAAGTTCAAAATAATTTAAAAATGTTAAATCATTTGAGAATTTTATTATTATCTAATAATTCGAAATCGTTGTTTTGCGCGCGCGCGAAATCAAATTTTTGTAACGGACAAAAAAAAAACGTTCGAATGATTTAACGAATTTTTTTTTTTTAAATTCTCTTATCTATTTATTTTTTAAAAAAGAATTTTTAACATTTTCGTATTAAAATCCTTGAATATTATTATTATTATTATTTCACCATTATCAAAAAAAAAAAAGTGATAACGAAATTTTACGTTCAAAACGTGTTATAAAGATTTCAAAAAAAAAAAAAAACCGTTACGAACTCGATTTGTATATTTTTTGAACTCACGATTGCGACGTCTAACGTAAAATAAATAAACTAAATTTGTTAGTACTTACCGCATGTAGATGTCGTCGTTGTTGAAAACAGTTTTAACGTTTTTCATAGAGTAGTTAAACGGAAACGATAGGGAGAAAACGAATAACAAACGAATGAATGAATAAATGATTGAATTGACTTACCGCTGTAATCGCTTAGAAATTCTCTCGATTCTAAATTTTTTTTAATTTCATCTTCTTCCGCCATTCTCAAATCTATCGGATTGTACGAAATGTTTTCTTTTTTTAACGAATTCACTAATGTTTCCATCATTAATTTACACGAATGCAGCCCCGATATTTTCGCGTAACCGTTTCTCACGTACATGAGCGAAACTTTTTTCCAATCGTATCTGAAAATAATAAATTAAAAAATAGAAAATTAATAATAATAATAATAATATAGAAGTTTTTCTCATCTCTTCCCCCCTCCCACTTAAAAAAACTCGTTAATTTATAAACACGTGAAATAGTTTTGGGATTTTGACGACAACATACGACTTTAATAATCTTTCCTCTGGAAAGAGAGAGAGAGAGAGAGTGAATTGACTTTCGTATTTAAACGAAATTTGTTTAAAGCCATTCAATAATAAATGACACTCCGGGCAACGTTTAAAAAATAAACAAAATCTCCATTTCGATACGTCGTCTGCTTTAATAATAATAATAATTTTTCTTTTATCAAATTTTTTTTTTTTTTTGGAGAAAACCACGACGTCGACAAATTCGTTATTTATTTATTTAAGTATTTTTATTTTTTTAATAGTGTGGAGAAAGAGAGAGTGAGAGAGAAAAAGAGAGGAAAACTTATCACGTGATCAAAGGAGTACAAAATTTTCAAAAAAATATTTTCTCGTTTTTTTTCCTTTTAAAAATCGTAAGTAGATTACAGTCTCAGTATCGTTTCCTCTTTTTGTTTTCTCTCTCTCTCTCTCTCTCTTGGGTCCTTTCCAGCCTTTCTCTCTCTCTCTTTCTCTTTCTCTTCGGTCTTTTCCAGTCTTTTTCTCTTTCTCTCTTCGGTCTGTCTGAATTTCCTTTCACTTAAGTCTATCAATCACATTTTCTCTTTCTTTTTCTTTTCTCTTTCCTCCTACTTTTCTCTCTCTCTCTCTCCCTCTTTTTCCTCCCACGTTTCTTCATCATTTACTTCATTTCAATCGCTTAATAATTTTTTTTCTTTTCTTTTTCCCTCCCCCTCCCTTCTCCCGCAACTTTATCGTTTCTCAATCAAATCACCGCAAAATTTTTTTTTTTTATTTATTTACTTTTTTTCTTTTTCTTTTTTTTTTGTTTTTCCTGTTTTTTGTTTCGATCGGATCGCAATGCAGGTGAGCCAACATTTAATTTAATAATTTTAAAATTGGCAACAATGTTTTATAATTAATTATAAACAAAATTAAATTCAGATCAAATGAATATCGACTAATAAAAATTATTTTTAAATTAATAAAACGATTATAAACGATTCTCTTCTCTTTCTCTCCCTCCCCCCTCCTTCCCCATCCAGTCTATCCAATTTTCTCATTTTTTCCCGCCTCTACCACCACCACCACCTCCTCCTCCTCCTTTTTCCGTATATTAATTAATTAACGTAGTTTTTTAAACTTTTTTTTCATTATTTTTATTTTTATTCGAAGCAGAATAAAAATTAAAAATAAAAAAAAATTAATTAAAAAATAAATTAAATTTCAATTTTTTTTTGTATAACGGTCGCAAACCTTATTAACAGCAAAAAACGATGATGACAATAATATTTTTTTCGGAGTTTAAACGTTTGAAAGTTTTTTTTTTAAACAAAATTAAAATTCGAGTTTGGATTAAAATGAAAAAAATTTTTTTTTTTTTTTTGGAAAAAAGGATTTCCGGTTTTTTTTTTATTATACTGCCTCTGGAATAATTTTTTTTTTTTGAATAAACAACCCTCCCACCCCCTCGGGAAAAATATTTCATTAACAAAAATTTATAATTATTGACGTCATCAATTTTAATTTTTTTTAATGGGCAGATAAAATTATTAAAAAAAAAAAAAAAAAAAAAACGAATTGATTTTGTTTGAAATTTTTTAAAATTTTATTTTAATAAAAAAATCTCAAATGTTGGCAACACTTTTTCTATTCTTTTGGTGGCAAAAAGACAACCGGAAGTGAATGGAAACAAACTGAAACCTTCAAATTAAGAGTTTTACCAAAGTCTCGAAGTCTCTATCTCGATTCTCTTACCGTTCCCATCCACCCTTCCCCTCTCCACCTTCTTCCTTCCTTTCCCTCCCAATCCCCTCCCGTTTCCGGATAAAAATTACGTACCTGTGTAATATTTTAAGTATGAAATTAGAGATTTCTTGAAAATCAACGACTCCCGTTCTGACGAGTAAATGAAAATCATTTTTACAGGATGTTTTATTTTGTGCAAAATCAAACGTTAATGCACCCGTCGTGAGTAATGGAATGTTCCAGAATCGAACCATACGAGCAACGGCAGCTGGAAAAAACAAAAACAAAAAAACACAATTACAATTTTTTTTTTTTTTAAATTCTTTGAAGGACGTTACAAACAAAAAAAAAATCTTTTTCGAAAAAAAGATGAAGAAAGATGAAGAAGAAAAAAAAAGATGGCGAAGGATTTAAAATTAAACGACTGGAAAAAAAATAATAAAAAAAGAAAGAAAAAAGATAATTTATATCTTTATTAATAAAAAAAAAAAGAGGAAGAAGGAGAAGGAAAAGATAAAACTGTCGAGAAAATAAAAAAACAAAAGGAAAAAAAATAAAGTAGAGGGATGATTAAAGAAGGGAGGGAGGGGGATGCGGAAAGTGTTAAAAATTTGATTTATTGCATCCCTTAAAAAACAAACAAACAAACCGCGTTTGGGTTACAAACAAAAAATAAAAAATAAATCAATTAATTTATTAATTAAAATTTTTATTCGAAAACAAACAACAAACAAAAAAATTATACAAAAATTTTGTAAGAAAAAATGCTGGAAAAATGAAATCCCTGGAAAAAAAATCTTTAAAATGTTTTAATTGATAGAGAAAACAATTCACAACAAAAACAACAATTTCGTCATCGTAATCATCGACAACAACAACAACAATAACCGAAATTTTTTTTTTTGTTTCAGTTTTTTCCAGTACGCAAAGAATTTTAAAAATAAATAAAAAACAGAAGGGAATAAAAAAAACGTTGTCAATGTATATACAAATGAAAAGAAAAGATAAGAAAAAAAAACCGGAAAAAATAATGAAACAAACGAAACAAACAAACGGGGGGGGGGTGGAGGGAAACATCAAATTTCAAAAGTTTCTATCGATGTCTGTCGTCGGTTTAAAAAAAATCCTACGGAGAAAATTTTTCTGATTTTTTTTTCTCTCCAAAATACTCCTTCCCATTCTTCCCGTGAATTTTTCCTGAAAAAAGGTTTCGAAAAAGGTTTTGTCCAAAACATAACTGGAGAAAAATTTATATGTAAACTAACGTAACCGTTTTTTTAATTCGATTTGTAAACATTGAAAATTTATTCGAATGGATAAACTTCCATACGTAATCAAAAAAAAAAAAATTTTTGTTTGTTATTCCCGAATTTAAATATGACGTCATTTTCAGTTAGACTCTTTATTAATACGAGTGTTACGTCATCATCATCCGTTACAAATTTTTACACGCAATCGACGTAATTGTTTCTTCTTTTTCTGATGATGACGACGACGGTTTTGTTTTTGAACAATCCGCGTGCGAGATGAACAACTGGAAAAAAAATCACCATGGTTGATTTCCGGTTTCCGGTTTCATAGAATTATTTTCTTTTTTTTTTTGATTGCTTATATCCGGTCACGTGTTTGTGTCCTTTACCGTCTCATTCCTTTTCCGATTGTTTGTTCGATGCTCAAACAGTGAAAAACGTCACTGTTCGAGTTCCAGATGAGTTTTCATTGTTATGTTTTTGTTTTGCCGTTTCCGTTTTCCTCCTTCCATCTTTTCTCCAGACGCACACACACACGCACATACACACACTCTTTCACATCAGATTTATTTCCTTATTATTAATTTCTATTCTTTGTCGTCCAGTCGGTGGAATGAAAAATTATTTTCTCATTACAATAACTGTTTACTCTTCCTAATAATTCATTCATTCATTCATTCATTCCTAATTCTGTTTCGTATTTCCGAATTTGTAAATTTCTAAAAAAATTTTTCCAAGATATTTGTTTAAATTTCCACGAACAAGTTTCTTAATTAATTTTCCTTCTGGCATGATAACATACTTTTTTTTCTCTCTCTCTCTCTCTCTCTCTCATTGATTATTCTATGAATGATTTCGGAATATTTTTCAATTTTCCAATGACGTCAGCTTAAAACTTATCTGCGGTTGTTAACATTTTCTTCGACTTTCTCCATTTCCCATCCCCCCCCCACTTTGAGTTCTTGTGGAAAACTTTTAACTTTGCAACCTGATTTCCTTATTTCTTTTTCATATTTATTATCTCTTTAACTACTCTAAGGGGGGAGGGGAGGTAGGGATTAAAGAAAAAATAAAATAAATCCCCCCCCCCGAAATATTCTATATTTTATTATTATTATTATTTTTTTTTTTGGAACATTCTTTAAAAGTTAAATAATTTTATAAATCCGCAGTGCGGTTACAAATAAAATTTACTCGTGGGCACCCGTTTCACCCAGCATCATGAAAATTTTTCCTTTTTTCATTTCCTTTGTCCAGTCAGACTTTAGTTATCGATAAAAAAAAATTAAAAAATTTTTTTCCTTTGAATACTTCCTTTTTGAAAAATTATTTTATTTTTTCTAAATCGTTTGTGTTCGCTTTTTTTTTTTATGGTCAATCGGAAGACATTTTCCGTACCTTTTCCAGATTTTCCAATATTACGAATTCCTTTTCTTCCCTTTCCTTCTCTTCCCGTTTCGGGAGTTTCCTTTTTCTTACTTTATTATACTTTAAACGACTTGAAATTATTTAATCTCGTTTACGTCATCACTTTTTTTTTTAAAATCATTTTCTCGTCTGCTCGGAAAATTATTACAAATGTCCGACATGATTTTCAATTCCTTTAAATTTTTTTTCCTTTTCAACGCCGATTAAATTTTAACGGAAATTGTAACGGAAATTGTTTTTTTCCCTTTTTAATATTTTTATCCTTTGGGAAAAAAGAAAATTTTTCCTTTTATATATGTATTCGAAATTAATCTTATATAATTTTTGGATTATTTCATCCTATCTTCCTTCCTTCCTTTCTTTTTTCCATTGATTTCGTTTAAATGTTTTCATTTACAAGTTTTAAAATGAATGACACGTGTTCGTGTGCGTGTACGTGCGCGTGTTTTCTCCTTTTTATTATTAATCCTTAGCTTATGATATGTTTTTTTCTTCCATTCTATCCCTATTTCCGTTCTTGTGTTTATGTTTAGTATTCGTTTTATGCTTTTCCAATCAGTATAAAAACTTTCATTGCTTTCTCTCTCTCTCTCTCTCATTTTTGTTTGTTTGTTTGTTAATCCCTCTTTTGAGTTTTTTTTTTTTTAAATCTAGAATGTTCCGTTTTTTTTTTTTTTTTTTAAGTATCGAAACTTTTCAAAAATTATAATTTTCCCCCGTAAAATGATATTTTATCGAAAGTACGTTTGTTTAAACAATTTTCTCCCTTTTTCGTAACAACCGCGTTTGTCGAGTCAGTTTTCTTTTCCCTCGGCTTGATTTTTTATTAACAACCTTTTATCATAAATTATCATTAATAACAATTTTGTATAAAGAATGAAAAACATACAAACTAATTTCGAACGTTAAAATGTGCAAAAAAACATGGCGTGCACGCAACAAACAACAACAACAAACAAATTTCATTTAATAATAATAACAATAATCATTTTGAATCTTTTTTTTTTTTTCGTAAAATTTAAACAAAGTCAAGTAGGTAAAATGAAAATGTTTGTTGTTTTTTGTTTGTTTGTTTTGTTCAATTTCACTCGAATAATAATAATAATAATAATAATAATAATAATAATAATAATGATAATAATATTTAATGTTAAAACCCATTCAAAAATTAATAACAATAATAATAATACTAAAATTTTATCATCAACCCCAAAATATATATTTTAAATAGTTCTTTATTATTTTTTATTATAGTAATAATAATAATAATAATAATAATAATAATAATAATAATAATAATAATAATAATAATAATAAAACTCTTGAATTGATTAAAACCCTTAAAAAGAAAAAAAACCAGGAGCGGATTAAAAGTAAAACAACAAACCCGATAATAGTCGATCATTTTTTTCTTTCTTTTTTTCTACCCACGCGTTCATCATTTTTTCAATACAACAACAACAATAATTATTATTATTATTATTATTACACGTGGCAATTGTATCCATGAAATATGTGACGTAATCATTCACAAAAAAAATTTTTTTTTTAAAGATTTCATTTTTATATTGGAAAATAAAATAAAAAAATAATTTATTGATGAATTTGTTGAAAAATTGCTGTTGTTGTTGTTGTTGCAAAAACTAACAAACGAAAAATTTAAAATGACAAACGCATTTCCTCCTTTTCTTCTTCTTCTACTCCCTCTTTCCCCGCCCCCTCTTCCTCCTCCTCCTTCGAAAAAAAAAGTTTCCTGTGAAAGTTTTCCATATTGAACCTTTTCAAATTATTCCAAAAACTATTAAAAAAGGAAACAAGTTTTTGAACGGATAAACAAATAATTTGTTTGTTTGTGTTTGTTTTCTTTTGAAATTTCATTTATTATTTTAATGGGTTCAACAACAACAACAAAAATTTGTTAAAAAATGTCCTAAATAATTGTAATCAAATAAAAGATGGCGACGATGATGACGTCGATGACACATGATGAAGACGAGAGGGTGTGAAAACAAACAAGAAAAGGTCATACATACTTATATTATCATTATTATTATTATTCTTTTAAACGGATGAATGATTTTTTTTACTGCCACGTTTTTTTTTTTTTCGTCTTCTTACACTTCACTCCTCACACGCACACGCACGCACGCACGGAGATTTTTTTTTCCCCTTTCGAATGTTATTTCTCGAAAATAAAATATTTCAATTTTATGTTATAATTCAATTAGGTTTTATTTTAATTCCGATTCGAATAATAATGATGATGATAAATACAATCATCATTATTATTCGAACCGGAAATGAGCAAAAAAAAATTCGTTAAAGGAATCCGGAAATTGTGAAAACCGACGCGATGATTATTTTCGAATCCCTTAAGCCTATCATTTATTGAATAAAGTTATTTAAACGATAATAATAATAATTTTTTGATTCTCAACTAAAACTTAACAGACAGTTTTCCTGTTTCCGGTTTTTCGGCTTTACGAAATCGAACATAAGGGAAAAGTTAAATTTTGTTGTTGTTTTTTTTTTTTTGTTATCGAATGTGAATACGTTTATTATTTAATTAACATCCAGACGGTAGATATATGTATTTGTTCCTGGATAAAAGTGGAAAACTTTTAATGCCCATTATCATCATTATTATTCGTTTTAGTAAAGGAACCAATCAGAAATTAAAAGAAAGATTTTTAAAAATGACGTCACCGAATTTCCTTCGGGTTTTTTTTTTTTTCAATGTAAATTTTCATTCGTTTTTCTTTTTAACTTCGTCGGGGACACCGATTTGGAATTTTGTAGTTGATTCATCGTTGAATCCGCAATGGCTTCAGTTTTTTGGTGGTGGTGGTGGCGGTAGCGGAGGTGGTGGTGATGGCGGTGGTGGTAGCGGAGGTGGTGGTGATGGCGGTGGCGGTATATTAAAAATCCGTGTGAAAAAAATTGGTCCTTAATTTACACACGAAACAATTTCCTCCAGTTTTTTTTTTTTTTTTTATTAAACTCCAGGATTTATTTATTTATTGAAATAACCGGAAATGACCTAAACTTTTCAATAATAACATAATAATAATACTAATAAAATTTTTTTCTTTTTTTTTCAAACCAATTTTCAACTGAAGAAATTTAATATTCATAATAATAATAATAATTAAAAGTTTTATGAAAATTCTTAATACTTTTCATAATTGTTTGTTGTAATACTGTTTGTTTGTTTTGAAAACAAACATTTTTAACAAACAAAATTGTTTTTATTTTAAAAACGAAATGGCGCGAGAAAATTAATAAATTTTTTTTTTTTTAAACCTTTTGTTTACCTTTTTTTTTTTTTCATTTAAAATCTTTTAATGTCCGTCATCGTTTTAAATTTTGTGTGTTTTTCCATTTTTAATTTTCCATTTAAAAATATCATTTTAATCATTTTAATCATTTAATATCATTTTCCTTTTATTTTTTTTCCTTTGAGCTTGTGTGTGACGTAAAAACGGTAAATTTTTTTTTTTAATTCTTTTTTAACGGTTTTTATCACGTTTTTCGTTTCCTTTTTTTTTTTAATTTCTTTTTTTTGTTGTTTTAACTTCCGCTTTTTCTTTTTTATATATTTCCACTTCCGCTTCGTAGAGTAACAAAATTTAAATAAATCTTTTTTTTTATGTTTTTTCCTTAAACAAAAAAAGGTTTCGAAAAGGTTTAAGTTATTAAAAACCGAAAAAAAAAAAAATTTTTTTTTTTGTTTTTTTGCGGTTATTTCCATCATCATCATCATTATTATTATTTTTGTATAAAAAAAATTAATTTATTTACATTTTTATACTTAATAAATTTCAACGATTTTCTTACGTGAATAAATAAACCGGAAATGAAAGTTAAAATAAAAGTCGGGGAAAAAAAAAATTTTGATAGAAATTTGACCGGTGAAAATTCGATGATAATTAAATTAAATTAAATGTTAATTAAATTAAATTTTTTTAATTAAAAATATTGCCGGCACCGCCACCACCACCACCGCCTCCGCCACAACCGCTTCCGCCACCACCATTATCATCCTATCATCGTTTTTTTTTTTCTTTTTAATTTCGTAATTTGAGATTGCCTTGGAAAAAAAAAGGGAAAAAATCGTTCAAATTATAATTTTTTTTTTCTCATGTTGCACAAACTGATTTTGAAAATATTATTATTATTATTATTCATTCATTCGTTTCGGAATTTAATATTTGAATTGGAAAAATGTACAGAAAATCGTTAAACATGCGAGAGAAGAAAGTTCTGAACAATAAAAAAAAAATGAAAAAAAATTT
>NW_002987371.1:478739-524405 GCF_000006295.1 Pediculus humanus corporis
TTTTTTCGTTTTGTCTTCTTTCTAAAATCATCCCGAAGGTATTTCCGGTTAAATTTTTTTTTTTTGTTTTATCAAACTCCAACCTTTCCAAAAAAAACAAAAAAACTTTTTCCTGATTCGATTCTTACAAAAATAAAACAAACACTTCCGCTTGATAAAACAAACTCACAATATATATATACATATAAATAAATATAAAATTTCTCACGTGACATTAATAATAATAATAATAATAATAATAATAATAATAATAATAATAATAATAATAATAATAATAATAATAATAATAATAATAATAATAATAATCAATAATAATAATAATAATAATATGAAAAACAAATTCGAATATTACGTCATAATTTATTATCATAAAATATTATACACGTGCACGTGCATCCAACGAGTTTTTTTTTTTTTCCATTAAGAGATGATGAACCGCCCGCCATTGACATTATTATTCTTATTATTATTATTATTATAATTAAATTTTAATCGCGACAATCAGTCGTCTCCGTGTGTGTTTGTCGGAGTTTTTTTTCTTCCAAAATTCATTCCAGTTCACACTACTCGATTCTTCTGGAATTTCACGTTTCAACACATCAATTCTTATAAGTTTTCCTGGAGAATTAATCTTATTCCAGGTTTCGGTGATACCAACATCTGTGTAGTAAACAAATCGGGGGGTCAAAAGTTGGCAGAACTGTATCGATTTCATCTCTTTCTTCTTTTTACTAAAACCATTCGAGCATACACGATCGCATAGCAAACAAACGACAAAAATATTCACAACACGACGCGTTTGTTTTCCTTCAGATTATTATCATCATCATCATCATCTTTTAACGTTTTTTTATTACAAGTGAATTGAAATGTTTTGATTTAAAAAAAAAAAATTTTTTTTTTTTTGTTATCTAAAAGAATTTCAACACTTAACTCATACCGATAAGATTAAATATTATCATTATCGTCATCATCATTATTATTAATAATCTTAATAGTTTTCTTATAAAATAAAATTTTAAATTTCCGATTTATTATTATTATTATTATTAATAATAAAAATCGATCGAAAAACGAACAAACAAGAAGAAAACAATAAAAATATTATGTTTACCTTATAGATATAATTTGAAAACAATAAAAATACTTTCCTCCATTTCCGCCCCCCCCCGATTTTGGAAATTTAAATTCCGCGAGAAAATTATCATTATTATTATTAATAAAGATTTTAAAATTTGGATTTTGGTGAAACAGGAGAAAAAGACAGAAAGAGAGAGAGTGAGAGAGAAAATTCGTTTGTAGCCGAAAGGGGAAATGGTTAAAATTATTATTTTCCAGTTCCATGAGATTGTTAAGATGTGATAAGAGATAAAAAACTTACCGACGCTGTATTCGCATGATGGACCAAATATCACGTGAGGCTTATCATTAGCATAAGCTTCGATGGCATTCATTTGTCCATAAACAGCATTGCATTGATCGTCGTAAGCGGCAAATGAAAATTTTATACCCGGCGGTAAAATTTTCCTTTTTTTCGCTTCGTCAACGGCGAGCGATAAAGCCGGAAGTACTTTTTGTAGCGACGCAACATAACTATTAACAACAACAAAGAAAAAACATTTTGAAAAAACGTTTCTTAAATCTACTTCTGGTGTCTTTATAAAAAAAATAAATAAATAAAAAATTTTCCTTACCTCGTGTTATTCGGTAATATGACGGCTGCTTTTATAACGCAAATATCATTATCATCGTACCAACAAAGATCGAACCAATTTTGTCCTAATATCGACCATGCGGATTTCGGACAATTATTATTATTATTATTATTATTATTTTGATTTTCCGATGAATTTTTCCCCGAACAATCGCATGATAAATTTCTAACGTTCGATTCCGTATTTGAAGTCATTAAAAATGTTAATAAATTAAATAATATTAATAATAATACGTTCGAAATTTCCATATCACTTTATAATAAACCGTTTTGATTTTTTTCCTTCTTCTTCTCCTTCTTCTCCCTCTTCTCCCTCTTTCTCTTCTTCTTCTTGTTTTTTATTTTAATTTTTTTTTTTATTCGTCATTTTACTATATTTCTATTCTTTTTATTTTCATTTATTTATTTATTATTATTATTATTTGAAATTTAAATTAACGAAATTAAAAATTTTTAATAAAATTATTTTTTATTTTATCAATATAGTAATAATAATGATAATTTAATAAAACGAACGACAAATAATTAAATTATTAATGATGATGATAATAATAATGATAATTTCCCTCCTCCCTTTCCCTCCCCTTTTTTTACACGAGGTTGCAATTATTTTTTTTATAAACTAAAACTCGGAGCGCGATGTTCTTTTTTTATCCCCTCTCCCCTCGTCCCCTCGCAACCTCTTGACCCCTTCATCCCTCCCCAGAGCTCCTCCTTTTAAAGGTGAGTGATAAAAAAAAGTAATAAATAACAACTGACGCTACGTCAGTCAATATATTAAAAAAAAAAATGTCGGAAAATTCAAATTTGAAAGTGAAAATGTAAAATCTTTTTTTTAAAAAAAGTGTTTTATTATTATTATTATTAATACTATTATTACCGTTATTATCATTATTATTATTATTATTATTTATAAAATAAAAAAATTTGATTAAAAACGTTGGAGAGATAAAAAAAAAAAAAAAACTGCCTTTCAATCCTTTATAAAAAAGATTTAAAAGATTTCTTCAGGCTATCAAACATTCATACCAGGCGGCGACGGAAGTTAAAGTTAAAAAAAGGTGAAAAGTTTTCCTTTTAAAAAGGAAAGAAAGTAAAAAGCGGAGGGGGGGCTCGGAAAAGTGAGAGAGTGCCGGGGAAAGAAAGGGGAAAAAGAAAAAAAACATGACGATGTCATTAACTCCAGTCATTAATGCTTATGTATAAATTCCAGGAATCCAGTCATTGTTTTTTTACTAGGACAGTCCAGAAAGTTCTCAATCATTTCAAATTACACCAATAGCAAAATTTAATCCAGAGACAAAAATCTGGAATATGTAGGTTACCGAAATAAAAAAAAACTAGAACATTCTAAACATTCTATTTTTAAATTATTATTTGATTCATTGAATGAAAAGTTATGGAAGGTAGCTGGAGAAAAAGAAAAGAATGTCCTTAATCAAATCGACTTCCGGTATGTGTAAGTAAAAAGTAAAATGTAGGCAGGCAAGCAGGACATGACCCAAATACCAAAGAAAGTTTTTTCGATCGGTGATAAAGAATGAATCAGTGTAGGTGTTATCAGGAGACCTCCCTCCTACCCTTGCCTACCCCTCCTCCCTCCCCTTGCTTCTCCTCCCCTCACAAAAAGGTTTAAAAAACAAAACCACACGTCAATGCTTCTAAAAGTTTTCTTTGTATTTTCATTTTCTTTGATCCAACACATCGATTTGAGACTAAACCGGAAACAGTTTTTCATGATTTGTTAATAAATTTCTGTGACGTAATATACGAAGTGATTACCTTTCGGTTAACAAATCAACTGAGTGTAAAAATAAAATTTCTTCTGCTTCATTAGTTTGATAAATAAAAAAGATGATGTTGATGATTATCTAATTTCTACGAAACAAAGCAGAAGATTTTAAAACCGCAACTTTTTAATATTCAAAATTTTTTTCCCGCCATTTTTTTGTTTAAACTTATTTTTAAAAATCGACGTGTAATTAATTAATTTCGCACGTGAAAAGAGATTATTATTATTACGTTAACGACAAGAAAAATCAATGGAATGTACGATATTTTCGTTTTGATGCGATGTGACGTCACGCATATTTATTTCCAAAACGACAACTGCCCAAAAAAAAAATTTTTTTTTTTACATTCTGTCGGATTTCATGTGACCGTATAAGTAACAAGGCATGTCCTTTAGTCATCTCCCATATATATCGATTTAATTTAATTAATTGAAATATAAAATTTTTTGTTTTTGTTATCAATGATAAATTATCTCTATCTATGAGTGAGTCAGTCAGACTGGAGAAAACGCACGCGGAGGCTTGTAAAAAATATCACGCGCGTAATTTAATTTTTTTCCGAACATTATTTCCTTTTCAAATTTTCCTGAAAATCCTGTTTTCGAAAAATTTTCCTTTTTTTTTCTTAAATGAATGAATGAATGAATCAAAAGATTTTTTGAAGTTTTTTAAATGGAAAAAATAAGGAGAGAGAAAAATAAAAAAAAAAGATGGAAAAAAGAAATGAGGGGAAGAAAAAAACAATGAAAAGCATGGTAGAAAGATAAAAAGACAAACAAAGACAAAGAGAGAATGAAGAAGGGAATAAAAAGATAGAAAAAGAAAACAGAAAGAAAGGATTGGGAAGAATTAAAAAAAAAGAGAGAAAAAAAGACAGAAGGGTAAAAAATTGACGGAGAAAAAAAGTAAGAAAGAAAGAGAGAGAGACAGAGAGAATGAAAAAAGAAATAGAAAGAAAAACTATGAGTGAGAATAAGAAGAAAAGGGATAGAAAGAGAAACAAAAAAAGAGAAAGAAAAAAGAAAAACAAATAGAGAGAAGAGAAAAAGATATAGAGAGAAACAATGAAAGAGAGGGAGAGGAAAAGCGAAAGACGCAAAACTATAGGGGCAAAGAAAAAAGAAAGAACAAAATAGAAAAAGAAGAGAGAGAGAGAGAAAATTTTAAAACGCCGTCCAATAAACGTGATTTTTCCCATACATTTCATTAAATACATTTTATTTTTTTTATCACTATCGTCAATTGATAAGAACCCCTAAGGCTTCGCTCATCATCTTTTTAAACGTCGTCTGCTTTACCTTTACTTTAATAAGTTCAACTGAACTTGATAATAATAATAATAATAATAATAAATGATTTCGAGTTCAGAGAAAATTAAAAAAATTTTAAATTAAGTTGCGTAATATAAGACGCGTATAAACGTTCGTTTTTTTAGACGTGCGTTCAGACACAGCCATTGGTTCCGTACAAAAAAAATAATCATTTGTCATAAATAATTAAAATTTCACTAATTATTATTATTATTATTACGAGTGTTATTAAAAAAAAAAGTAAAACAAAATTAAACGTTCGAGCTTCGTCATTTTTCACGGTTGCCAATACACCAAAAAAAAAAAAACTCAAGATGGAAATTTCCAAACAATAAGTAGTTTGTAATTGTGCAACTGACGTTACGACGTTCATCAATCAATTTCTTTCTTAGTTATCTTCGTTAAAAATTTTCAATTCTGTTCTTCACGCGCGCGTGTGTGTGTGCGTGTGCGTCTGGTGCCACGCCATATTACATTTTTTATAACCGAAAACAATCGTAAAATTAATAAAATATCTTTTTTTTTTAAATCCTTTTCCCCGGAGAGTCGTTTAAAATTTTTTGCCAAAAAAAATGGATTTTACGCATTCGAATCGAAAACCTTAAAATAAAAAATTTATGTCTAATACCACTTTATAACTTGACTAAAAACACGATTTTTTAACGGTTTCTATTTTTTTCCATCATCGTCTCTAAAGAACGGTTTAAAAGGTAGACAAACCAACAAACCGAAATATTTTTTTTTTAAAAATTAAATTAAATCTTTTGCGGCGGCCATTTTGATTATCAATAAAAAAAAAATAATAATGATGATAATGATAATAAAATGTTATGAGAGAGAAAGAGAAACCAGCAAATAATTGTTACTTAACAATTTCACAATTGACGATTTGAAAAAATTTATTTTTAACCGTTAAAAATAAAAGTGGAAAAATTCATATATATAATAATAATAATAATAAAGTGGTTTTAGAATTATTTTCCCATGATGAAAAAAATTTTCGTGTCACGTCTCCGAATCGATCGATCGAAAAATTTTTTTTTTTTTCACATTCAAATTCATCTCCTAATTTTTTTTTTTTTTATCTATTTACACGAATAATTTAGACAAACCACAAAAATTTTTTTCCGTTTCAACTCTCGATTTCATTTTACCGGAAACTAATTTTTTTTTTTTTTAAATTAATTTCTATTACCACGTTTTTTATTACTTTATAACACGCTCGCAATTAATCATTCGGGAGGCTACAAAAAAGGGTAAAAAAAAAAAAAATTTATATGTACACATTCGCACATCGTTTGCAATTAATTTTAAATACCGAGGATTATTTATTATTATTATTATTATTATTATTATTATTATTATTATTATTTCCGGTTTAATGTGAGTTTGTTTACATTCGAAAGGACAAAAAGAAAAACAAAAACAGGTAAGCCAACCAAAATTACAAAACAAAAAAAAAAAAAAAACAAAAAATAAAAAGAAAGAAATTTACCGAAAGTTTTTTAATTTTTTAATGTTTTACAAACAAAAAGAAAAAGAGAGAGAGAGAGAGAGAGAGAGATAGAAAGAGAAAAGAGAAAAAACTAAGAATATACATAGAGAAATGAAGAAAATGGAGAATATAGAGAGAAAGGGAGAAGGAGAAAAAAAGAAAAAAAGGAAGAAATGAGTGAGAAAGAGAGAGATAGAAAAAGATTTTTTTTAATACATTTTTAAAAAAAAGGAAAATTTTTTTTTTTTTTTATCTTTGGTTCATTGGAAAAGTTTTTTGTAATGTTTTAATCCAAAAACTTTAGTATTACATAAAAAGGTTTATCCGGGAATTAAAATTAAAATTTTATCCTTCAGGAATTTTTTGTTTTTTTTACTCAACGTGATTCACTTTTTTATTTTTATGAATGAGAATTAAGAAATAAAAAGTTTATATGAAGTTTTAAAAAAAAAAAAAATTTAAAGCAGACGATAAAAATCCTGGAAAATTTTTAACTTCGAATTTTAATTTTTTTTTTTAAATTGTCATTCATTCATTCAATCGTTTTAAATTCCCCCGAAGAAAAATTCTAGATTTTTTTTTCAATCATTTCCCCCCCTCTGACCCTCCCTCCGTCCGTCACGACAAATTCTATCGATTTCTATTTATTATTATTATTATTTAAATAAAATAAAATTAATTAAGAGTGAAAATTATTACGAAAATCAAAAACGCTCGAGCGCACACCAAAAAAAATAAATTTAATAATAATAATAATAATAATAATAATAATAATAAGCCAACGGCCATAGCGTGCTGGTCACACCGGTTCCCGTACGATCACCGAAGTTAAGCAGCATCGGGCGTGGTGCAAACTTGGATGGGTGACCGTTTGAGAACGCCACGTGCTGTTGGCTTAAAAGAGCAAAAAAAAAAAAAATGAGAACAAGACAAAGTAAGAACCAAAAAACAAATCTTGTTCTACTGTCGACCTGAGGCAGCTCGACGAGAATGTGAATTTCACTGCTTCTGATCCTGGCCACTCCAAAGATGTTAGTCACCCGGAGCCCAGTTCAGAGGACAAATCGTTCCCATCGAAAAAGACGGACTCAGGAAGACCTTCAAGAATTGATGTGGTGCTATCTTATAATAAGTGGCACCACCGAAATTCGAGTATTTGTCCCTAAGGAATCGGGTAGAAACCTCGGATAAATACTTAAAAAACTCCGACAAGTAGCCTTGTCGTGTTTAATGGTGGATAATAATAATAATAATTAAATTTATAGTTTTAATTTTCCTTTGCGAAAAAAGTAAAAGTTAAAGAAAACCTTTTAAGAAGAAGAAGAAAAAAAGAAAGAAAGATAAGATTAGAAAATAATAAAAGCATCGTAAAAAAAAAAAAATCAGAATCGCGGATAAAATAACAAAAAAAAAAAAACCTATTAAAGATTAAAAAATATTTTTATTTATTTATAAAAGGAATTAAATCAAAGGAAAAACGAAAAAAAAAAAATTTAACGAAGGAAAACAAAAATGGAAAAAAAAAAAAAAGCAAAATAATTTTTTTCTGGGAAATAATTTTTTTTTTGGGAAAGAAAAAGGATGAGAAATAGTTAGTGAAAGAGAAAGGATGAGGAGAAGTCAGAGAGATAAAAAACAAAGAGAGAGGATGAGAGAGAGAGAAAAACAATGATGCGCCAAAAGAAAAAGAGAGAATGAGAAGGAGTGAGGAAGACAAAGAGGATGAGAAGAAGTTAGAGAGAGAGAGAGAGACAGAGGTAAAGAGGAAGAGAGAAAGAAAAAAAAAAAGAGAGAGGTATAAACAAAAAACGAATGAATATGAACGGTGGGCGTGAGTGTGTGCGTGGGCGCGCAATAGCCAATTATTTAATATAAAATTAAAATAAGTAACGAGATAAAAACCTAAATTTTAAATTTGAACTTTTCATCGTAACTCACGCCAGTCAGAGTAACAACAATACAAACAACACAAACAATACAAACAATAATAATAATAATAATAATAATAATAATAATAATAATAATAATAATAATAATAATAATAATAATAAAATAATAATAATAATAATAATAATAATAATAATAATAATAATAATAATAATATTAACAATAAAGTTATTTTATTAAAAAAAAAAAAAAAGTAAATAACCGAATGTGAAAAAAAAAAATCTTTTGTCGATTTTTTTTTAATGCCAATCAATAGTTTTTTTTTTTTTATGTATATAAAACGCAATTTAAAAAGAAAAAAGGAAAATGTATTCAATTTTTTTTTTCTTAACTCCTTTGATAAAATTATCATATAAAAAAAAATTTTCCGAGTAAAACCTTTTTTAAAAGGGCTAATAATAATAATAGTAATATTAAAAGAAATGTAAAAGGCAAAAGAAAAAAAATAAAATGCAAAAGTTAAAAAAAAAAAACTTTTTTTTTTCTCTTTCCTTTCCTTTCCTTTTTTTTATATCCGAGATCTTATAAAAATTTTCCTTCAAGTTTTCCCCCCTCCTTTTTTCCTTTTTCTTTCCTTTCATTATTATTATTATTATTATATTAAATATTAAAAAAAAAAAAACTTAAAATTATAAAAAAAAAATAAGCGACGGGAGACAAAACAGTGAAAACGAATAATAAAAAATCAATCTTAACGAAAAATAAAAAAAAATTATCATCATCATCATCATCATCATCATTATTATTATCATTATTATTATTAATAATAATAATATTTTAATCACAAAACATTTTCAATAACTTGACCTTTTATTTTATTTTTTTTGTAACCGTCAAAATTAAAAAAAAAAAAAAAATTTAAAAAAGAAAAAAAATAACGTTAATTAAAAACGTTCGCCATTTTGAAAAGTTTTCCAATATGGACGACCGACGCCATTGCCATCATTCATTTTCTACTTCCACGTTTGATTTACAATTAAAATTTTTTTTAACGATTTAAAAAAAAAATATATCTCGACGAAATGCGTATCCTCGAGTCACAAATATTATTACGCGCGTTTCCCCCTCCCCTTTCTCCCTCCCCCTTTCTCTTTTTTGTCGTCGGCGTTTAAATTACAACATTATAACGGTTCTCTAATTTAAATTTCATGAGAATATTTTCTACGCTAATCATTTTTCGTAATCAAAATTTCCAACAACCAACCAACGAAAACAAACCGACCGAACAAACAACCAACCAACCAACCAACTTTTCATCCCTCTCTCTCCCCCCTTTTCTCTCTACCACCTCTTTACACACACACGCACACTTCCGACCGTTTTAATATTTTCTCAACATCGTAACTTGACAACCATCCCTTTCGTCATTTTCCATTTCAACCCTTAACGACGCCTGCGTTTTCATCAAAAAACAAACGATAATAATTAAAAAGAAAAAAGTTTTTCCCTCTCCCTCCCTTCCATCCCCTCACCCCTCCCCTCCCCATTATCCCATCCCTCTGTATCCTATTTTATCCCCTTTAGAATATTAACGTTATCAATTCTTATCACTCGCGTAATAATTTTTTTTTTTTTTTTTAAACAAATTTTTTATTTATTAATAATAATAATAAACTCTCACGCGTCGAAACAAAACTTATCGAAATTTTAATATTGATAACATTTAATTTTTTTTTTAATAAATAAAAATAACCCTGAGTTAAAAACAGCAACTATAAAAATATAGCAAAATATAGTAGCTCCTGGCTACTAACTATAAATAAATATTTAAAAAAAAAATGTCGATCGATGGATTTATTTATTTAAAATTAATTGATAAGAATTTTTTTTTTTTTTTTTTTAATCAGGTACTTGACCGTGAGTTTATATGTTTGTTTCATTTTGATAATCGTACTAAAATAGAAAAAATATTAACGAAAAATGATAACGCGGTGACGTGAAATAATAATAATAATAATAACCATGTTTCGTGGAAAGAGAAAAAAAATCGTCAGCAACATCATCATCGTCGTAGTCGTCGTCGTCGTTGTCGTCGTCCGTCACAAATTTAGTTTGTCGGGGATAACGGTGAAATCAAATTTCAAAACCACGTCATAATCAAATCGTTAGAACCACGTCAAAATTAAATTGTTAAAACCACGACGAAAATTTTGTTTAAATTTGAACGTTTGTTGTGTGTTTGTAACGTGATTATAAAAAAATTGCCATTTAAAAAAAATCATTTCCTGGTTATATTGAAATTATTATCATCATCATCGATCGTCACGGGTAGAGTTTGTCGGGAATCACGTCAAAATCAAATTTCTAAAACCACGTCACAAATATTTTGTTTTAATCCGAATGTTTGTTGTCTGTTTGTAGCGCGACTATAAAAATTACCATTTAAAAAAATCATTATTTTCAGGTTACATTGAAATTATCATCATTATCACTATTATTATTATTATTTCGACGTTACAATGAATTGTCACGGTGACGACGACGACGACAATGACGACAATACTTTTTTAACAAGGTGAAAATGGTGGAAAATTTTTTTTTTTATTACTCGACAAACAATTAACCTTATCAACATTATTAATTTTTAATAAAAAAAATCCAACAGACCGAACTATAAACTTTAACGCCTTTCAAAAAGAAAAAAAAGAAAGACAGAGCGAACGGGTAAAGCGTGAGAGAGAGAAAGAAATATATATATATATATATAAAGGTTTTATTGCTGATCCTGCTGCTGCTGTTGTTGTTGTTGACGACAGAGTCGTCGTCGTCGTTGTGATTTTTTCTATTTTATTTCTCTCACATATTTTTTCTCTCATCTTTTTCTCTCTCTCTCTCTCTCGCAACCTTCAATCCTTTCTAAGAAGGAAAAAAAATACCTCAAACGTGTAACTGAGATATTTGATACGCTATAAACTTTTTCTTATTTATTATTCTCACCTCCCCCCACTCGCCTCCCGCTCTCCCAATAAAATTTCTTAAAAATTCTTTTTCGCCTCGTAAGAATAATAATAATAATTAAATAACAAACAAAAAAAAAAAATCCTATCGAATTTTCTACATTGTTTACATTAAATATTTTATAATCGTGATGATAATAATAATAATAATAATAATAATAATAATAATAATAATTTTTCCTTTTTCCAGGTTTCGATTCTCAAAGGTACGACAGAAAAAAAAAAAATTTTCAAATTAATTCCCGAGAAACGCGATGGGAATGTGAGGGGGAGGGAGGGAAGGGTGGAAAGAAGTGGGACGGTGGAATGGGAGGAGGGAGGGCGAGAGGGGAGGAGGATGAGGAAGGCAAAGAAAAATTTAATACTCGAGACAGTAATAATAATAATACACAATTAAAAATTAAATTAAAAGAAATTTTAAAAATCACGAAATCGAATTAAGAATTTTTTTTTTCTCTTCCCTTTTTTTTTTTTTTTTGTCGACACGACGACAAAATAGATCGGCCACGTTTTTTTTTTTTGTCGCAAATGTTAAAACTACTACGTGAAAAAATATTTCATTTACTTAATTATCCGTTTGACGACGAAAAGAGGGGGAAAAAAAGGAAAGAAAAGAAAAAAAGAAAGGAAAAATATTTTTTTTTTCTGTCTTTCTTTCTTTCTTTGAGTCTTTCCTTTGAGTGTAAATAAGAGGGAAAAAAATTTTAATGGTAATAATAATAATAATAATAATAATGATGATGATGATGATGATGATGATGATGATGATGAAATAAAAAGAAAAATGTCTCGCACGGAAATGAAAAAACTCAAAATCTTTTGAATTTTCTTTTCTTTTCCCATCTTTCTCTCTTTCTCTCTTCCTCTCTATCTATCTCCCCCTCTCTCTCTCTTATTCTCAATAATAATAATAATAATAATAATAATAATAATAATAATAATAATAATAATAATAATAATAATATGTTCTTTAATATAATTGAAAAAATAAAAAACAAAAAAATTTGAATTACAAAATGTTTTCCTTTTTTCTTTTATTTCTTTTTAATGAACGCATACACGAACGGACAAATTCTTCTTCTTATCTCTCTCTCTCTCTTTCTTTCTTTCATCACTTTTCCTTTTAATTTCTTTTCTTTTCTTTTTATTTAATAAAAAATACCGGAAGAATTTTTTTTTTTTATAAATACCTATTGAAAACGAGTATTTTTTATAATTAAATTAATTTTGTTTTTTTTTAAAAGAGAAAATTAATTTTTTTTTTTCCCCCCATCTTATAGGTTTTCTTTCATTAATGAATTAAACCTAATTACTTTTATTAATCAACAACCGACAACGACAAAAACAACCAGAAAAACAAAAAACAAAATAAATAAATAAAATTAATGAATAATATTTTTCGTTTGTTTCTTTAAATAATAAGAAAAACGTAAATACAAAAAAATTTTCCGGTTTTTTTTTGTTTTTTGTTCCGTAATTAAATCCATCGATTTGTAATTATCATTGTCTTTAAATTAAAACAATAAACAAAATGGCCGTCATCGTTTGTCTATCGACACTGCACACAAAAAAAAAGAAACAAACAAACGGAAAAAGAATTTTTTTCCAATAACGAACGATATGAACGAGATTTTATTCACGCGATTCCATTTAAAAAAATTTCGGGGAAAATTGCAGGGAAAAAATTTCCCTCTAGTTTTTCCCCCCCTCTCAAATTTTTCTCTATTCTAATTAATTATTATAAATTGATGAAATTTCATTACGTGAATAGTACTTCAATTTTCCTTTTTTTGTTTTTATAATATTAAAATAATTTTAATTTATAATTTAAAATTTTAAAATAATAATAATAATAATAATAATAATAAATGAACACTCTCTAAGATATTATTAAATTTGCAAAGAAGATTAAAAGAAATAAAAATAATAAGAATAGTAATAATAATAATTATAATAAATGATGAAAATTTTCCCTTTAGTTATAATTTTTATCATCATCATCACCATCATCATCATCATCATAATCATTATTATTATTATTATTATTGCTGATTGTGGTTTTTTGTTGTCTGAAATTTGATTGAAAACAAATTATTCGTTTTATTTTTTATTTTCGCGAATATTTTAATTTAAAAATTATCATTATTATTATTATTTTTGTTGTTTGTTGGTAGATTGATAAACTACCAACAATAATATACAATATATACAATGGTAGATTGATGATAATAATGATAATTATAACGATAAAATCGATGATGAGAAATTAGAGAACGTTAGATACACGATTTTTTTTTTAGCTGTCCTTTGATATTCGTGTGCGTTTGATTTTTGGTAGGGTTAGGATGTAGAGGAAGGTTCGTAACAACGAAAGCCTTGTGATCAACAAACAGAACAATTGACAGAAAAGTGAAACAACCGAAAAATTATCATCCCCTTCATCGTCACGAGCAGTAGTAGTCTGAGGGGAAAAACATTTTTAAAAAAATTTTAAATACGAATTAAGGAATCCTTGTGTCGAAAGGGGTAAACATTCAATAAAGGAACGATTTTGAAAATTTTTTTACGCATGTAATAATTCCCGACCAAAACAACCTCAACAAACAAACAGAAATTTGTTTAAATCATAACCAAATTATGAAATCCTACGGGGGCACATTGGATAAAAATCTTCTTTACTCAAAAGACAACTCGAACATAAAACAATAATAAGAACAAACAAATAAACAAACAAACAAACAAACAAAGACAAATAATTTGTTGTTATATTTTAAACTTAACTTTTTAAAAGGTAAAAAAAAAAAAAAAACAAAAGATTTCATTCAAAGGATTAAAAAACATTTAAGACGATCATTAAAGACCCAAAAATTCATCCCGTACTTATAAAAAAAAAGTATTCGCTTATGCTAATCAAATGAATAAGTTGGTTTATTTTATAATTTCTAACATGAGGAAAATTAATATAACGTTATAATATTAAGAATAATGAATAAAAAATCGAATGTAAAAAACGTCTTCCCGCCAAAATTTCACGAGAATCTATGTAAATTCCGGGGGAAGGTGGGAAAGAAGGAGGGAAGGAGCGGAGTGAAAACCGGGGGGGGGGGAAGAGGAGGATGATTGGAGGAAAAAAAAAATCAAAAAAAAATGAATAGATTTTTTGAATAAATAAAAATTCAAGGTCGATTGTATGTATAAAAGGAGAAAAATTTGTTTTGCTGTCGTTGTTGTTGTTGCTGTTGCTGCATTTGACTTAACGATACATAAAAAGCAAACGACAGCCGATATAATTTATTATAAAAAAAAAAATTTTTTTTTCAAAAAGATTTTTATTTTATTTATATAAATATATATATATATATATATATATATATATATATATATATATATATATATATATGTTTTTTTCCCCGTCCCCCACTTCCACTCCTCCTCTATTTGTGAAATTTTCCGAAAAAAAATTTTTTTATCCTTTTTCATCATTGTGCGAATTCACCCCTCCCTCCCCCTCTCTCTCTTTCTTTTTCCCTAATCCTAATTCAAACTCTTTCACGCTTTTAAAAAAAAAAAAAATTTTTTTTCATTTATTTACCCGAAATAATTATTTTTTGTTTTTATTTTCACTTCCGTTTTCCTATTGCTCTCCTTCCTTTCCCCCCCCCCCCCATTTCCCTCTTTCTCTCTCTCTCTCTGAACGAGAGCAAAAAAAATTCTTTTTTTGGCTTATTTATTTTTATAAAAACTAAATGCGAAAAAGATTATGTGTAATTTACCAACCCGAAAACGAAAATTTTCCGGAAACGAACAAACCAAAAAATTATTTTTTGCGTTTTATAGTGTTTTATAGCGGTATTTTATAGCAGTATTTTATAGCCGAAAGAAAAGAAAAAAAAGAAAATGAATAATAAAAAAAAAACAACGTATAATTAAAAATTTTTTTTTTCGTTTTGTTTTTTCCTTTTTCTTTTTTTCTTTCATGTTTTTCCTTTGATGTTAAAAGAAAAATTTCTTTAGAAAAAAAAAAATCACGAATTTTTTTCCTTTTGTTGTTTTCCTTTTTTTGCGACTTTTAAACGACTATTGTAACATTATTTCCACTATAAAAAACAACCTGCTCCCCCCCCAAAAAAAAAAAAACAGAAAAGTAAGAAAAAGGAAAAAACGTAAAACAAACAACAACCAAAAGAAATTAATTTGATAGAAAAAAATATTTTTCTAATTACGTCACGGAATCGATATGATAAGAGAAATCACTATTATTATTACTATCATTATTATAACGGTTCATTTTACTGAATGTGAATATGAGGAATTCCCGTTTATCACCTCTCCTCTCCTCTCCTTCAAACGAATTCGAAAATTACGTTTTTCCCTCAAAACAAAAAAAAAATAAGAAAAATTAAAGAAAGGAAAAAGAGGGGGAGAGAGGGAGGAGTTGGAGGAGGTGGTGGTGGGGGAAAGAGAACGCAAAAATTTATTATCGATAACAGAAGATAAAAAAATATTATTATTACGTAGACATTTTTCGATATAGATATATATATATATATATATATATATATATATATATATATATATATATATGTATAAAAAGGAAATTTTTGTAATTTTTTTTTTTTTTAGCAGAAGACAAAAAAAAAAAAATAAATAAAATTTTTCAAATTTAAATCTATATAATACGAGAAAAACGAAGAACGTGTATGAAAATTTAAAGTCTATAAAATTGATTTTCTATCCTTTTCTTATTCTCCCCCCTCCTCTCCCTTCCTACCCCAAATATGAAAGACTTTATAGTATTTATTGATATATATATATTTTTTTTTTTTATTGGATTTCCTTGCTAGCTATGTATTTTCCCTCTCTCTTTCTCTCTATTTGACTTTCTCTATTTGTATTTCTCTTTGCCTCTCTTTCCCTCTTTATCTCTCTCTCTCTCTATCTCTCTCTTTCTCTAGCTGTCTCTGTCTGTCTGTCTCTCTCTCCCTCTCTCTCTCTCTATTTGTCTTTTTCACCTGGTTTCTCTGTGACATTTCATCTCTCTCTTTAACTCCCCCTTTCTCACCCTTTCTCTTTCCCCTCTGACTGTCTCTCTCTCCTTCTTTTTCTTTATTTGCCCTCCTCGTTTTACTTCTCTTTGCCTTTTTCTTTCTCTCTCCCCTCTGACTGTCTTTCTCTCTCCCCTCTGACTGTCTTTCTCTCTCTCTCTTCCTTTATCTACCCCTCTCACTTTGCCTCTTTGTTTTCCTTTTTCTACTAGCCTTTCTCGCTTTCTAGAGAATTCTTTAACTTTATTAATATTGATAATAATTTGATAAAATAAATCAAAAAAAAAAGAAAAAAATGAGTTTTAAATGATAATTGAATTACATTCATCAATTATATAGTTCTTCAAATACATAATAATAATAATAATAATAATAATAATAATAATAATAATAATAATAATGATAATAAATCCAAACACATAATTAATTACACAACTGGACAACTTTACGTAAAAAAAATAAAAATGAATTAATGAATGAATGAGAAAAATTTTTAACTGTTAATTTTTTCGTTTTTAGCAGCCCCCCAGAAAATTATTCTATAATCTTGAAGCTATAATTTTTTTATATAATAATTTTAAATTTTACATCGATAATAATAATAATAATAACAACGCGGGTAGTCTTTAATTCTTTTTTTTTTATAGCAGGTGAATGAATGAAATTAATTAATTAATTATAAAATATAGCGCTATAAAACTCGAAAATATGCAAATCCCGTCAAAAAAAAACTAATTTAAACTTTTAAATAATCGTCGGTCGTAAATTTTCTCATCCCGGGATGAAGGAAAGAGGAAAATTTTTTTTTTACTCGTCAATTTGTCTAGTGCCCCTTACGAAAAAAAAAAAAAAATTGATATCCGTTTCCGTTTTGAGAATTCAATCACGGATTTAAAAAAATTTTTATGTGGGATAAAAAAAAAAAAAGAAAACAAAGAAAACAAACAACGACAATAATTTTTTAGTAAAAATTCTAACATCGAACGAAACCTAAAACAACAAAAGGAAAACAACAACAACGAAAATTTAATAAAAAAAATTGATAAAGGAAATGAAATCGATAAAAATTTAAAACCGGAAACGTGTAGGCAGAAGGTTGGTTTATATACGTAAAATTGTAGAGTAAGACAAACATTAAACTTTGCAAAAAAAAAAAAAAAAATTTACAAACGATGATGATGATAATAATAATAATAAAAGTTATTTATTTTGTTTTTCGTTACGATTTCAAACTACTAATTCCACGTTTTTTTTTTCGAAAGGGAAGGATAATTAAAGGACTTTGGTGTCTCACATCTTCCTAAACTATCCCAAAGAAATTTTGTAAAAAGTTTTGGTTTTTTTTTTTTTATAAAAAGTCAAAAAGCGGGAAAAAACAAAAACAAACGACGACTTCCGGTAAAAACAAAAAAAAAAAAATCATCAACTTTTTCCCATCATTTTTTTTATAGTTTTAAGGTTGTGTGAGTTAAAACCACGATTACTCATCCACCGGTAATAAAACAATAAAAAAAAAAAATTTATATCGACAGGAAATGAAAATTTTTTTTTCCTTTTTTTCTTTACCCACGTCACACAACTTTCCGCCAAATCATAAATCATTTGGATTGAAAAAAGTAAAAAAAAAAAAAAAGAAAAAAAAAGGTTTTGACAAAAAAAACAAAATGGACTCCTCCTTCATAAAAAATAATAATAATAATAATTTTTTTTTCGTTTCGTAAAATGTCTCGACTGTCATATATTCGACAAATAAACCCCTGATACCCTCCCACCAGCCGCTCCTGCCACGTTAATATTTTTTTTTCCCCCATTTCCCTTTTACGTTTTTTTTTTTACCTGATTATTTATAAATATCATTAAATAAAAATAAATAACCGAGGAAAAAACAAAAAAAAAAAAGAGAAAAAAGATTTATAAAAAAAGTTTTCCCCGCACCCCCTCTCCTCCCATTTCCCGCCAAAAAATAAATACGTAAAATAGTATCATTTTACGTGGTTCGAAAGCTTTTATTTTAATGCAAAACGAAAAGCAAATAAAAGGAAAAAAAAAAACTTCTAAAGGTTTCCGATTGAGTGGGGGGACGGCGATGAAGGGGGGGGTAAAAAAAGAGGGGAGGGTTGAAAATTTCAAAATATTTATAAATACGTAAAAATGTTTTTTTTTTTTAATGACGCCTCGTGTCTCATCCTCCCTTTTTTTTTCCTTTATTATTTTTTCAATAAATTTATGTAAAATCAGAGTAAAGAGAGAGAGAGAGAGACAGAGACAGAGAGAGCGAGAGAGAGAGAGTGAGAGAGAGAAAATTTACATCACCGACAGCAGAAGACATTTAATGAAAATTTTTTACAAGTTTTCACAACAATGTTTAACATTTATATAACAAAAAAAAAAAAAAGTAAATGACTTTTTACACATCGGTTTTTTCCATTTTTTCTATTTTTCCATTTTTCCTTTTTACATTATCTTGTTTTTTTTAAATCGAAATAAAAACGAGAATCGAATCGAAAAAATTTTTTAAACATGGCCGCCAAATTTTTTTTTGTAATTAATTCGTTATAAGAAAAAATACTCGCTAGCATCGTTTAGCAAACAACGCATGCGCGCCTATCGTTACGGTTTTTTTTTTCTTTCGTCGTAGTCGGGATTAAATATTAATCCCTATTACGTCACAAGATACCTAAATACAAAGCAGACGACAAAAATTAATTTTAAAAAAAAAACTCGAGAGAATCAAGGACGACTCGAAAATACGTTTTAATGAAAAAAAAAAAGTAAATTAAAAAAAAAAAATTATATATATATATATATATATATACTTTTCTTTTTTTTTCCTCGTTTAAACATCATCCTATAGCGTAATATTTCAATTTCCGCTTTGACCTTTTCTTGTTTTCCTTTGTGTGTCACAAAGGATGAAACTTCATATATGAGAGAGAGGAGGGGGAAAAGGGGGAGAAAGGGAGACGAGGAAGAAAAATTCAGGACGTTAATAATAAATTTAATTGATTACATACAAAACAAACATGAGACACGTTACACACACACACAATAATTAAATTACACACGTTTTAAACGCGAGATTATCCAAAAAAGAGAGAGAGAGAAAGAACTACAAAGAGTAAATGAGAAAGAAGAAGAGGAGGAGAGAAATAAAACCAGATAATGAAAAAGAGAGAGAGAAAATGAAAAATAGAACGTGAAAATTTGAGAGAGAGAGTGGGAAAATGAGAGTGACTGAAAAAGAGAGAGAGAGAGAAGAAAATGAGAGTGACTGAAAAAGAGAGAGAGAGAGAGGAAGTGAGAAAACGAGAAAAAGAAAGAATGACTTAGACAGTGAGAGAAAAAATGAAAAATAAAATAGAAGTAAGAGTAAAAGAGAAAGAAAACTTTGAAAACCAGAGAATGAGAGAGAGAGAGAGAGAGAAAGTAGAGATCGTATTAACATAAGTAAGAAAAAAAAACCGTACTGAAAAATAAATTAAATTTTCATCTTATTTTTCCAACGTTTAAATTTTATATTTATATTAATACCGTTGGTTGTGTTAGTTTACGTACAAATCGTTTAGTATTTTCTTTTATTGTGTGAAATTCATTCAAAATTTTCTTTTCCCTTACCCTTCCCCTTTCCTCCCCGTTCCCCTCCTACCCCCTCCTCCTGTTTTTTTTTCGCAAATAGAAAAATTCTATTTTTTTTTTTATAGAATCCATTTCCTGTCTTTCAAAGAAAAGGGTTTTTTTATTTTTTTATTTACGGTTACGAATAAAAAAAAAAAAAATTTAAATTTTCCATTTCCGCAATAAAAATAATAATAATAATAATAATAATATTTATTTATTTATTTATAGAAATAATATATATATCTATATACATAAAAGACGATTTAAGTTTGTTTTTTTAAAACGACGTAAATTTTAAAAATGTTTTTTTTTTTTTTTTTCAAATCACATTACGTATCTATTCAAATAATAATAATAATAATAGTAGTAGTAGTAATAATAATAATAACAATAATAATAATAACAATAACAGAAAAGAAAGGAAATTCAATAAAAAGAAACTTTAAATAGACATTGGGCTGTCGGAACGGGAAAAACAAAAAAAGTGGAAGGAATACATAAGGTGAAGAACAAAAGCAGAAGACAAGACATACGTTACGATAGGAAAATTCGATAGTAGGAAAAGTTTTGAAAATAAAAAAAAAATAAACGTGAACTTTTCAAAAAAACAAAAAAACAATTTTAAACAAATTCTTCAATCACTTGAATTATATTATAGAAACAGAAAGAGAGAGAGAGAGAGAGAAAAACGAGTCTCGAAAAGTTTTAACAATCGAAACAACAATCGATCGATTTAAAAAAAAAAAGACAAATGACAAAATTTGAAACGCACAAAAACTTTTCATTTTTTTTTCAACGTGAAATACTCGTAGTAAATTTCGATTATCGTTAATGCGATACCACGATTCGATACTCGAAAATCTATCAATAATAATAATAATAATAATAATAATAATAATATTAATAATAATAATTTTAAAAATAATATATGATTTGAAAAAAAAAGAAAAGTTTTTTCAACTTTCATTCATTTTTCACAAAAAAAAAAAAAAAAAAAAAAAAAAATGCTCCATGAGTTTCCATTGAAAAAAAAAAATTACAAAACTATTTACCCGAAACCTGAATCTCATATATATGAAAAAAAACGTGGGAGAAGAAAATATAAAGAAATGAGAATAAGAAGGGAAAAAAAAGAAAAGAAAAGAAATTTAAATATTACAAATCGAAATTTATAAATTTTTTTTTCATAGCATCCGCAACATCATCATCATCATTTTTTTTTTTTTAAACTCCAATAATAATAATAATAATGATAATAAGTTTTTCCGGTTTTCCAGATAAATTTTGATTTTAGAAAAACAAATTTAAAAAAAAGAAAAAAGAAAAAAAATATCAGATGCGGATCCGATAAAAAATCCGATTCCTCTTGAATTTGAATGAATTCGAATAAAAAAGAAAAAAAGAAGGAAAAAAAATCAGGTTGTCCAACATAATACGCTCGAGAGGAGAAAAAAATAAGACGCGTAAGAAATTTTGGAAATGACGTCATAAAAAAAATAAAAATATCATCATCGTCCTTATCATCATCATCCCCACCGTAACCACCATCATATCATCATCATCATCATCATCATCCCCACTACTACCAAACAAACAACCGAACGAGTTTATTTTGTTTCCTTTCGCTAAGGTAAAACCTAATTTTTAAATCAAAAAAAAAATTTTTTTCGACCGCTTTAAATTTCTTCCCAAGTGACCCCGTGCCCCCCCCCCTTCCCCCATTCAAACGAATAAATGAAAAATCATTTTTATTATCATTATTATTATTACCGACCCCGCCCTCCCCTTTTTCTCTTCCTCATCATTTATTATTTTTACCTTTCCCCCTTTCGAATTTTTCTTTTTTTTATTACCGATAATTTTTCAAAATTTCAAAAAAAAAAATTTATATTATTATTATTTTTTTATTTTTTTTCTATTTACACGATAAAAATAAAAATCGTCGTCGTTCGAATTCGAATTTATAAAATTCATTCATTCATTCATTCATTCATTCATTCATTCATTCATTTATTCATTCAATCATTCAATCATCCATTTGATATTTTTTTCTTTTTTTTCCTTTTAATTCCTTGATTTATTTTCAATAAACGTGACATTATGAATTGACGTGGCAGCAAAAAATCGTCAACAAATAATAATAATACTAATAATAATAATAATTTTTTCAATTAAAAAAAAAAAAAACAACAAAAATTTTTCTTTCAGGTTTTGATAATTACCCTCAATTATCCATTAATAATTATCCAATTATCCGTTAAATCATTTCGTAAATTAATAATAATGATGATAATAATAATGATAATAATAATAATAATAATGATGATGATAATGACAAATTATAATAAAATACAAAATATATAAGAAAAAAAAAACCACGTGACGTGTAACCAAAAAAATTTTCAAAAATAAATATTCACGTTAACACTATTTTCAAATGCACATTATAACTATTATTATTATTATAATTGAATTTTTCCAGGTTCGGAAAAGAAATTACGCGAATAATAATAATAATAATAATAATAATAATAATGATAATAATAATAATTGTCATAACAATAATTAAAAAGAATTTTTTCGCGTTTTAAAATGATTTTCTTTTACTTATTTACTAACGTCGGCGTGACATTTTTTTTATTAAACGATAATGATAATGATGATAATAATAATAATAATAATAAAAGGGATCAATCAAACGTTGAAAAAACGTCAAAGCAAAAAAAAATAATAATAAAAAACTTTTTTTTTAACCCTCGTTAACCAACAACAACAACAACAACAATTCGTCATTCGCGTTAAAAAAACTTTTAAAAAATTTTTTTCGGGGACCGGAAGGAGTGATAGGGTGGAAGGGGGAGGGGGTGCGAACGTGTCTTTTTAATGGAGGATTAATGACGTTTGTAAATTTTTGAATTTTTTTTAACTTTTCACGTGACGAGAGAGGGAGACGAAATGATTTTATTCGCGCCAAAAATTTTTAAAAAAAAAATTCGAATTCGTATTAAGGGGGATAGGGGGAAGAAAGGGAGGGAGGGGTACGAAGAAGAAAAAGAAAAAAAACTTTTCTTACACTTTTCGCGACACTTAATACCGTTACAAAAAGAAAAAAAAATCCTTTTCACGAACGTATTTAAAAATCGAACGCACTTATTAAATCACAATCACTAAAATCCAATCCGTATCGTAAAAAATTACGCACTGTTCACACGCACTCATGCACACACGCACACAAAACAACAACAAACAAACAAACAAACAAAAAAAAAAATTTTTTTCGTTCAAAACGATTATTCCGATTTTTTTTTAAGGTAAAACATTTAATAATAATAATAATGAAATTTTTTTTTGTGACTCCGATAGTGTTATCATTGAGAAGCTTCGAGTACACGACTAAAAACTTTAACTTGATAACATGGAAGCTTTTCGTGCTTACGCTCCTACGCGTGCGTAAACACAAAAAAAAATTTTCTAAAAGTTTTCGAAATGAAAAACGTATTTTCCGTGCTGTTGGTATATATATACAGCTTTCCTTTCTTTTCCTCTTATTTAATCAAATCTATCGTAAAATCTCTTTCTCCCCCACGTGTAAGAATGTGTGTGTGCGCGAGAGAGAGAGAGAAAAAAAAATTTTTTAAGAAAAGAAAACACGCGTTGTTGATAATAATATTAATAATATGCAACAATTTTTCAAAATGAATGTTGTAAATTAAATTAAACGTAATTATAATTAAAAGGAATTTTCAACTTTTTCACTTTTCTTCTGCTTTATTTCCTTCTTCTTTTCCCTCTCTTTCTCTCTCTCTCTCTCTTTCATTCTGTAACTGTCTCACTTTTAACTTCATTCATTTCATTTGGAAACTTTTTCCAAACGCACGTAAATAATTATTTTTAAACGAAAAAAATAAAAATAAAAACCGACGAGTGAAAAACGATAATAATAATAATAATAATCAATCGGATAAACGTTATAAAAAAGAGGTCACGGGTCAAAGTGTTATGATATGACGACAAAAAAATTTTTTTTTTTTTTTTTCGGCCCCGGCTGGAATTAATTTTTTATATATTCGAGAAAATTTTTTTTTTATTAAAAAAAAAGTAACGCAAACGTGTTTGAAACCGTTTTAAAAGTATTATTATATAACAAATAAATATAAAAGTAAACAAACGACGTCAAACAAACAAACAAACAACGACGGTAAAAAAAAAAAATTTTTTTTTTCGCAGGATAAGAAAATAATAAAGCAGATGATGATAAAAAAAAAATAAAGCCAAAAGTTAGTTTTGCCCCAACATAAATCCATTTTATTATAAATCGTTTGTTATTATTATTAAAAACAAACAAAAATCAATCAAACGACAAACAAAATATCGATCGTGAGAAAAAATAAATTGTAAGTAAGAACGAACGAACAAACGAACAAACACGAAGCTACGACAACCTGAAAATTTTATACGACGAAAACAATAATAAAAAACTCATTCGAATCGTCGACAGCAACAACAACAACAACAACAACAACAACAATAACAACAAAAGCAACAGCAAAGGTTCGATCACGTGTTTAAAAAAAAAAAAAAGGGAGCATTTAAAAAAATTTTTTTTTTTTATTTTAATAACCCAAATTTTTTCAAACGTGCCAATAATGACATTGGACTCTCTTATCAAAAAAAAAAAAAAGAAACACTTTAAATTTCTTATCACAAAACTAACGACGTCGGTACTCGATTAATAATAATAATAATAATAATAATAATATGTTGCGAACGCGTATCGGCGGTCATTAGGGTTCGAAACAAAATTATCATTATTATTTTTATTTGTCTCCGTGACTTTGCTGGAATTTAAAGTGCAGAATTTTTTATTATCCAGTTTAAATATTTGCTGACTTTTGTATAAACAGCCGGCCTGTCTTCTCCACATCTGATACCCCAAGAAACGACTCCTATAGTTATCCATCTTTTATTTGGTAGTTGATATAATAAAGGACCACCCGAATCACCCTGATAATAAAAATCCATATATGTATAAGGGATAAAAATATTCTTATCAAACACTCCCTCTCTCTCTCTCTCTCTCTCTCACTCTCTCTCTCTCACTCTGATTTTCAATTACGTAGATAAGAATTTTTTTTTTTCCGGCCGTTTATTTATTATAAAAAACCGGGGATCCCCCCTGAACCGCTAAAAGAAAACAAAACAAATTTTTTTTTTTTCGCGTTTGTTATTTTAAACAAACAAAAGCTCTTATTAAAATAATTACTGTCGAAACATCAAACGATACCATAGAATGAATGAATGAATGAATGAGAATGAAAGTATTAATAACGATAGGGAAATCGTTTAATTAAAACCTAATTTAATTATACCAACATTAGAGAGAGAAAACCAAATTTCCAGGTAACTAATATTAAAAAAATAATTAAAAGGGTAGGGGGTGATTTTTCTCAAAGAAGTGGGGGGGGAGGGTGGAAAAAAAAAATTCACTTACCTGACATGAATCCCTTCCGGATTGTCCTCCGGCGCATAAATTTGTTTCCAATATCGGTTGTACGAATTCATTATCGCATTTCGTATTGTTCCAAACGGGTACTGATACTTCCATTAATACGTTACTTGTCGGTCCCCCGTATTCTATTGCTCCCCAACCTTAAAAAAAAATATAAAAAAAAAACGCTCGAGTTTTCGTTTCAATTAATTAATTAATTAATTTTTTAATCCAACCCTGGAGATGTTACCTATAACAATGGCTTCTTCGTCAACAAAATCTGCTCCGGGTTGTGGAAGACAAACGGGCCAAGCGTATGAATTAAACGTTATCGGTCTGTCTGTTTTCAAAATGGCGATATCGTTTTCGTAGGAATTCATATCGAAATCCGGATGAGATTTAGAATCGGATATACGAAAATCTTGAGTTCTCGTTTCTCCTATTTTAGTCAAATCGTGTTCACCCAATCGAGCGATGACACTTTTCGGATTGATCCTAAAATTTGAATTTAAAAAAAAAAAAAAAAAAGGAATCCTCCATTTTGGCATAGCTATAGATATTTCTTACCCTCTAAAACAATGTGCTGCTGTTAGTATGTGTTTGCTTGTTATTAGTACGCCACCGCAAAAATGTTCACGATTTTTAATTAAAGAAACCATCCAAGGCCATTGTTTTGGATCAGCAGGCCTACCACCAACAACTCTCGAATAATATTCGTTTTGATTAACACCGCAACCTAACAAAAAAAAAAAATTTTTTTTCTTTTCTTTTAAAATTATTTATAAAAAAAAAATTTAATTTAAATTTACCTCGTCTATCTTCAAAAACAATTTTTTTTTTCTCATCCTTTTCCTCGGGTTTTCCTTCTTCCGTTTTATCAGGTTCGTTTACATTTTCACGATTCGAATTCGTTTTTTCCTCATCTTCTATAATGGCATCTATAACTGGTGCAAGATCGACACCGATCGCGGGTAAATAACCCGCTGGATTTCCAGAAAATGATTGACCCGTATAAATTTTATATAAATACGAATCCGGACAACAAACTCCGACGTACCTGAAAAATGACAAGGTTTTGGAAATCCGACAACGATGAACCAAAAATCGTTTTTATTATGTTCTTACACTCGATCGATTATGCAAAAATAATCCATAAATCTTAATTTATCAACGTTGAATTCTGGTAGTGGACATCTTAAAAGGTGAGTACATTGTCCTAAACCACCATTTGGTGTTATGCATCTTTGAGGATTTGAAACCGGCTGAAAGCAGACGAAGAAAAATCAAAAAAAAATTCTGTCAATTAATTTTTGTTTGTTGTCTCGAATCAAAACGACGTTTAACAAACAATAATACCGAAAAACAACAACAACAAATGATCTTACTCTCATTGCGTTTACAGGATTTGGAATTTCTTCTACTATTATTGTATGTACTGGTACAACCTGACCGGTGACAACCGTTATCCACGTATCCATTGATAAAACAATCATTAATAATATATTAATAACAACCGACGACATTTTTTTTTTAAATTTTAATATATATATTCAACTTTAATTTATTACAACAATCCTTCATAAACTGACAAATTCATCTTGTTACTAGTATTATTATTATCATCATACATCGTCCCACATATTTAGGCTTTCTCTTCCGGCATTTTTATTTAATAAAAAAAAGTCATCACTCAGTTACTCAGTCAGTCTTAAGTCAACAAAAAAATGTGCCGAATTAAAAAAAAAATTTTTGATAAATAATATATCAGGTCATTATTTAAACTTTGCCATTATTATTATCATTATTATTATTCGCATATTATTTATTTATTTCCCGCGAAAGCTTAAAAAAAAAAAAATTGCCCCTTTAAAATATTAATTATACAAAATGTAATTTTTGTAAGCGTTTAAATTACATGACAATATTTGTAAAGGGCGTTTTTTTTTTAATTAAATTTTCTTTTTTTTTTTTCGGTCGACAAAAACGACAAAGTTGCGACAAATTTACCTTTTAAAATACAAAAAACGAATAAAAAAAAATTAATACATTTAATAACAATTTAAATAAAAACAAAAAACAACAACAAAAAAGCGACAACAACAAAACGACAACGATAAATGCATGTGTGAAAAAAAAAAATTAAAACGTGAATAAGGGTGAGGTGGGTGTGGGGGCAGAAAGGGAAGGGGAAGGGGGGATGAAAAGGCACAATAATTTTGGATTAAACTTTTTTTTTTTTATTGGGGGGTCGCAAAATGTTATAAATTATTTGTTTTCATTCAAAACTGAAAATTCATTACGACACAAAACTTTTTTTTTCTCTTCTCAAAAAAACGTGCGAAACAGACGAAAAATAAACGATAAAAAAAAAAAAGGATTATTAAGTGTTAAATACATACGCGCAAATATAAAACAAAAAAAAGGAGAGTGGGGGGAGCGGGGAAAGGGGAAAAAGGGGGGGGGTAAAAGAAAAATTAATAAAACTTTTAATTTAAAAAAATTTGATGTGATTTTTTTTTCGCATTCGCACTCGCGTCATATAAACTTACCGCACATTTTTCTCATATTAAATTTATCACGCATGTGCGTACGAAAAGTTTACGCACTCTAATTTACCCCTTAATTATTATTTCAAAAAATGTAAAAAAAAATTAATTAATTAAAACAATATGCGACTGAAAAATTGCATTTGACGCGCATTTCAAATTTTTGTTTTTTTTTTTTAAATTCATTTAATAATTAAATTCTTTATTATTTATTTTTTATACGTTTAACCGATGTTTCGACACTTTCAACGCCTACTTTTTCTCATTTACCCCCACCCCAACACCACCCCCACCACATTAAAACATTCTATAATCTTCTAGAAGTCCTAAAAAAAAAAAAAAAAATTAAATCGAACCCACGCGCTACTACTTATTTAAATGAGTAATTTTTTAAGAAATTATTATCATCATCATCATCATCATCATCATCATTATTATTATTATTATTATTATTACGAAATGGATTTTAAATATAAAAAAAATCCCATCATCATCAACATCATCATCTTAGAAATTCATTACGGTAATTTTTTTATTAAATGTAGTTTATTCCTTTTATAGTAAATTATTGTCACACAACCTGAGTTAACAAAATCATCGTTTGTACCAAAGGGGTATTAAAAAAAAAATAAAAATGGCGACGACAAACAACTTTCACTTTGTATATAAAATTAAAAAAAATTTTCTTTTACCGACCCCATACGCGCGAGTGATGATTTTTATTCTCTTTTCATATTCATCATCGTGTGTTTAATATTAAAAAAAAAAAAAAATGGCGGACGTATCCCGAGTGAAAAGGGGGAGGGGGGAGAAAAGAGAAAAAAAATCATATTTATATTTTAATCAATGTCTGCGAGATAAATAAATAAATCCTTACATATATATTTAATTTTATTCTTTTCGTTTTCGAAAAAAACACGATATATATTTTCTATTCATCCCTTCTTCCACGGCAAAACAAAGATCGGTTATAATCCTCGAATAAGATCAGTTGGTACTAACGTAATAATAATAATAATAAAAAATGGGATGAACCCCCCGGGGGGTGTGGGGGTTTTGTCTAATGACACGAAAAAAAAAAAAAAATCAAACGACGTCGTTAAATCGACCGTGTAAAAAAAAAAAAAAAAAAAAAAAAAACGAAGAAGAAGAAAATGACCTGCGATGGGACCAAGACAGATTGTGACGTCAAAAAAAAAAGATGTCGGAAATTCGTAGTTTTAAACGATTTAAGCAATAAATAAATAATTCGTTACATAATAATTATTATTATAATTTCGAACGAAGAAATTACGAGTTTAAATAAAATATATATACGTAATAAACAAAAAAAAAGTGTCAATAGAATCGAAAAATTAATTAAAAATAACGTCGTCGATACGACGACGCCACACAACATAATGTTACGACTTTTACGTAAAATTAAAAAAAAACTTTTTCTTTTTTCCCTTATTTGGACGTGGCAGGAAAAAAAAAACAAATTTTTATTTTTCGTTTCTCTCTCCCCCTCTCTCTCTTTCCATCTTTCTCTCTCCCGTTTGTTTTACACAATTTTTATTTTATTACTTTGTTTTTATTTATGTAGTACGACAAAAACGACAAAAAATGTAAAAATTAATTTTTTATTTCGAAAAAATTCAACCGTTGAAAAAGGAAAAAAAAAATTTTTTTTTTATTATTTTCCTTTGAATTTCCTTTTTTTTTTACGCTTTCATCTCATCTCATCTCATCTCACGACCTCTCAGCATCCCTCGAAATAATAAAACAAACTTTTTTTTTTTATCGATAAAATCAAAGCATAAATGTCATTTGCACATTCGAATAATAATAATAATAATAATAAAATTTGATGAGGAAAATAATGAAAAAAAAAAAAAAAAAATTCAACCAATCGTTTCCCCCCCCCCCTTTTTTCCTTTTTCTCGAAATAATAATAAAACTTTTCATTTTCATTTTTTTTTTAAAATTGTTATTTACTCATGTTTTTACTTTTAACTCTTCCTCCCTCCCCTTCTTCTCTCTTAACCCCGTAAAACTTTCTTCCTCGATTCGATAAAAAATTATTTTCTATTATTAACAACTTTCTGTTTTGTTTCCGCATCCATTTCCTTTTCTTTCCTTTGATTTTTTTTTTTTTTAAACGGTGAAGACAACAAAAGATTATCAAAAAAAAAAAAACTTTTAATATTTTATTTTATTTTTTCCATTATCAAATAAAAAAATTCAAAATTCATTTCATTATTATTATAATTATTATTTATCCCCCTCTCCCCTAAAATTCTAATTTTTTTTTTTCTTCTAAATCCACGTTTAATTGTGTTAAACCGCGTTTGTGAATTTAATAAAGTTTGTCGTGTATTTGTAAGAAATGTATTTATGTAAATTTTTTTTAAAATTCGTTTCCTTTTTTTATTTTTTTCACTTTTTTTTTTGGGGGGGGGGGTTGAAATTCCATTTCTATTTAATTATTAACGATTTATCGATTGATAAATCAATAAATCAATCAATAATTGTTTTTTTTTTTTTAAATTTTTTTTAAATGTCTTTTTTATGTTTTTTTTTTTTTTGAAAAGAATAAAAACTTTAAAATTATTTTTTTTCCTTATCAATCATTCTCTCTCTCTTCCTCTCTATGCCCTCTCTTTAATATCTCTCTCTCTCTCTACGCTCCCCTTTTGATATCTTTCTTTCTTTCTCTCTCTTTCTATGCCCTCTTTTTAAAATCTTTTTCTTTCTCTCTAAACCTCCTTCTTTGTATCTCTCTTTCTCAGTCTTTATCATTATATCTCTCCTTTTCTTTCTCTCTCTCCCTATCTATCTTTCTCTTTTTTACTTAAAAAACAATTCCAATCGAGTTTTTTTTTTTTTATATATCATTCAATTAATTTTCAGGTAGTTGAACAGAATTTAAAAAAAAAAAAAAGACGAACCCTAAAAACGAGAAATAAAAAAAAAAAAATTTTTTCGATTGTTTGTTTGTTTGTTTGTTGTTGTTGTTGTTAAAGAGTTTGTTGGCGTCACCACAGATAAATACTTAGATAAAATATATAAGTATTTAGAAAATATGATGTCTATGGTTTTCATCCCTTCCGGATTTAAAAAAAAAAAAAAAAGTTTTTTCTCTCTCTCTCTCTCTCTCTCTCTAATCGACTCCTTCGATCTCATCATTTTTATATTAGATAGAAACTGTAACCACTTACCTTTTTTTTTAGGCGCGTTTCATGCTTCCTTCATTATTCTTTTGCCACGTTTCTTCTATACTTGGTTCTACTAACTCTCCCCTTCGAACGATGTTAATTAATTTAAAAACCATCCATTTATTCGAATGTCAAATTTTGTTTTTGTGCCTGCCTACCTAAAAAAAAAAATAAATTATTTTTACTCTTATTTACCACCACCACCCCAAACACCCCATGCTCCCCCGCCTCCCCCCTCGTCACCATCTCTCTCATTGTTTTATTAAACGTGGTTAGACAACAATTCTCTCAAAGAGTAAAATTTTTGAATAAAACACAATTGAGGGTATAAACGACAAGGGATGAAAGTGTCAGTTTGACGGTTTCAAATGGATAATTATGTTGGCATTTTGGGTTTTGTCGACATCGTCGTCGTCGTCTGCAACAAACTAAATAATAATAATAATAATTTTAAAACGTCATTCTCTCATTATTCTATTTAATTTATAATTCCTTTTTGTATAAACGAATCGTTATGATTTTTTTTTTTTTTCAAAAATAATAATAATAATAATTTTTGTTGCGTAAGTTTGTTTGTTTTATACAAACGAACAAACAAAAAAAAATATTTCAACATGAAAAACTTGATTTTTTTTTTTTATTTATTTAATTAATTCATCGACAACATTTTTTCGATGTAAGAAAATAATCGCGACGATTTTCTCTTAAGAATTTTGTTCTTTTGGCGCCAAATACTTGATCGACAACAACCCACGCGATTAATTACTCGTCGACCTTTTTTTTTCTTTTTACTCCCCATTTAAATAATAAGATAACATTTTCTTTTTTTTTTCTATAAGTTTATGCATTAATTAACCGTTCGACACAAAAAAAAAAACAAACAACAAACAAAGTAAAATAAAAACAACGATCCGATCAATTTTAATAGGTACAAATTAATAAAACATAAAAAATATAAATAATTATTATTATTATTATGAATAAAAAATTACCCTGAAAGGTATGGAAATTTTTTTGTTTTTATTACTACAACTTCCGGTAGTGTAACGTTCGTTCGTGTGTGCGAACGTACATAAAAATTTTTATTATGTTAAATACGAATTGAAGGTTAAGTAAACGTGTAAAAAAATACCTTCAAGTCATGTCCTCGACAAACGGCAAGGCCAACAACCATTGTTACTCTCATTCAAAACCTAATTTCTTCCCCCCAACCCCCCCGCCACACCACCACCATTACACCGACTTAAATTTCCTTTCGGCGCCCCGATATTACAACCTTTTATTTAAATAATAATAAAATTATTTAATTAATAACAATAATATTGTTGTTAACTAATAATAATAATAATAATTTTTTATTTTTTATAAAAATCGAATCCATCGATGGATCGTTAACTGCATAATTGCAGAGTAAAAAAAAAAAAAAAAAATTATTAAATTAAAAACAAAATTATAGTATTCGTAATAATAATAATCGTCTGCTTGATTTTAAATAAACATGTTTAAAAAAAAAAAAAAAACAAATTTCGTCTGCGTAATCGTATAAGTGCCATTTAAAAAAATCGAATCCAATCGTGGCAATAGTGTAATAATTCAATACTTTCGTAAAAAAAAAAAAATTTCCTCCTCCTACTCTTCCCTCCTCAGATTAATTTATCGATTTACGTGAGTTTCCCTTTCCCTTTCCCTTCCCATCGATTTCCTCGGGTATAATATATAATAATAATAATAATTAAAATGTTGTAATTTGTTGATATTTAAAAGTCGTAAAATAATAAAACGTCGATAAAATTTGAAAAAAAAAAAAAAAAAAAAAAAATTTTTTGTTGCGTTTTAAAAATTTCGACAAAATTAAAAAAAAAAACGATTTCATCTCCTAAAAAAAAAATTAGTTTTTTTTGAAAAACTAATAGAAGAACCTAAAAAACTAAAAAATTTTTGGTGGGCGAACTTGATTTGTTTAAAAAAAAAAAAAAGTTTAAACTTATTATAAATTTTTTATTAATAACAAAAACGAACGAGAGAGTTAGGTAATTTTTAATTTGATCGAATGTTTGCTCGTAACGCGCTCAAGTAATAAATTCAAAACGGAGAGAGAGAGAGAAAAAGAGAAAAAGAAAGAAACAGGAAAAGTGAATGAGAAGGAAGAAAAATACTAAAAACTGTGAAAAGGAATTGAGAAATAGAGAAAAACAGGGTGAAAGAGAGAGAGAGAGAGAGAGAGAGAGAGAGAGAAAGAGAGAAAAAGAGAATGAAAAAAAAGAGAAGAAGAGAGAGGAAGAGAGAGAAAAAGGGAGCCAGAGAGAGAGGAAAAGGAAAAAGAGAGGAAGAGATTTTACAACCATAAACAGAAAAACGTCAAAGAGAAAAAAAATAAAAATTAGAGAACGAGAGACCTTTTCGAGTGATTAAATCACAACCCATAACAAGTAAAAAAAAAAAAAAAAGACCAAACAAACAAACAAACAAACAAAACGACAGCCTTTAACAAAAAAAATAAATAAATAAATAAGTTAATTATATTATTTAATTAGTGACGGAAAATATAAAAAAAAAAAAAAAAGATTTTTTTTTTTTAGTCGGTCTCCTCTGTCTGTAATTTATATAATTATTATTAAAAACAAGAAAATAAATAAATAAAATATTTAATTATAATTCTAAAAAATTATTATTATTATTATTATTATTATTATTATTATTACCATCACCGCTTTATAATAATTATTAATACTTTTCCTTTTAACAAACGTAATAATAAAAACCTTCGACTTTACATTTTTTTTTTTTCGTTGTTGTTGTTGTTGCTCTTTCAAACAACCATAACAAAAACAACAACAACAAAATTATCAACAAACAATTCCTCCTTTCCTTATAACCACGATCGACAAAAAAAAAAATTATTATTATTATCTTATGTATTAATTAAAATAAAATTACCTATAATATCCCTTACCTTTTTTTTTTTTAAATATCAAAATGAGAATTTAACATACAACAACCGTACAACCACAACCGAACAACAACAACAACAATTCGCCTCGGGAATTTTATACATTATACCATTGATTAAGCCGCATCCCTTTAAAAAAAAAAATTTTTTTTCCCCTCCCCCCGCCCCATAAATGGCTATTTCAACTTAAAATTACATTTAAAAAAACATCAAAATAATAATAATAATAATAATAATGATAATAATTGACGCGGATTAAACGAATTAATTGAATTTTTTTTATATTTAAGTATCGGTAAATTATAAATTCTAATAATAATAATAATAATAATTTTAAACCGTTAAACAAAAAAATCGAAATAATTTCACGGATGATTATTATCATCATCGTTATTATTTTATTTTTTTTTTTTAACGTTACCGTCAATTAGTTTAGCACCGTTTCCGGTTTCGATCACCTGTCAATATGTCGTCTCTTTCTCTCATTATTATTTCAAAGGATATAATTTTTTTTTTTTACAACACGCGCGTTTTTTTTTTTTTGTTTTTTTTCGCGGGAATAAAAAAACGTGGAAAGTTTTGAAATAATTTCGACACCTTTATTATAATAATAATAATAATAAATAAATTTATTTTGACAAATCGGTTAACGTGTTAAAATGACATGATGATGATGATGATGATGATATTTAACGCCCCGCAAAATTTGGGGGGGATAACGGGGGTTTTGGGAAAGAAAAAAATTTTTTTTTTCATCCCCCCGGAAATAATCCATAAAAAAAAAAAAAAAAAAAAAAAAAAAAAATTAATAAGAATAATTACGAGTAAAAAAAAAAATAATTTTTTTTTTTTAAATGGCGACCTAGAAAATAATAATAATAGTAATAATAATTAACGGAGAGACTAAACGATCCGACCAATTAGAAACGAGGATTTCCTTCTTTTTTTTTTTATTACTTATAAACCCGAAAAAATTTTAAATCGTTAAAATAAAATTCATTAATGCGAATTACCAAAAAAAAAAAAAAGTTTACATTTTAATTTAATTGAATACAAAACTTTTAATGATAATGATAATAATAATAATAGTAGTAGTGATGGTATTAATAATAATAATAATAATAATAATAATAATAATAATAATAATAATAATGTTTTCGGGGTTTAAAAAAAAAAAAAAAACTTTTCGTTTAAGGCGACAACAAAATAACCGTTTCACACATTTAAAAAAAAATTTTCCTTTGCCAAATTATTAATTTTCTTATGACACGATAAATAGTAATAATAATAATGACGATGATGATGATGATGATGATGATGATAATAATAATATTAATAATAATAATAATAATAATAATAATAATAATAATAATAATAATAATAATAATAAAACCTAAACATAATTAATTTAGCCTAACAGAAACTCGAGAGAAAAAAATTATTGATACTACTATTTTTTTTTATTTTTTTTGGCACTTCTCCTGTGTGTGTTAATTCCACGACACTTTTTTTTTTCTCCTTCCACGTTATTAAATTTTTTTAAATATTTTCAATTTGGTATTTTTTTTCTCATTACAATTTATTATTATTATTATTATTTATTGTTATTTCGTTCGACATTAATTAACTAATGAGAAAAAGAATGAATAATAATAATAATAATAATAATAATAATAATAATAATAATAATAATTACCGCGATGCGGTTTATTTATTAATAATAATAATAATAATAATAATCGATCGATCGATTTTCACGATAATTTTTTTATAGATATATATTTAGTTAAAATTCCAACAGCATTTTTTTCGGGATTCCTTTTAAAAATAACAAACATAAAGGTAACAAAAAGTTTTTTTTTTTTTTTGGTTTAAATAATTAAACTTTTTTGGAAATTTTTTTTTGCGGTAATTAATTTAAAAACCAACAAACAACAACCAACAAACAAAACAAACACAAAAAAAAAACTTTTCATTTTCTTTTTTGTTTAAAAAAAATGAGTAACGAACAAAGAAAAAAAAAAAATTATTGAAAAAATCGGGAGGAGTCGGCGGGGGGGGGGAAGGTGGGGAAAAACAGGTCAAAAAGGTTTCAAAGGTTTCAAATTATTAATGATTATTTTATCGTCTGCTTTCATTCAAATGAAAAATAAATACTTACTTTTTTTTTTTGATGAATATTGAAAAACATTTTTTCTTTCTTTTGGCGGTTTATTTAAATCGACGACGGACGGATTGGTGACTCCATCGTTGACGTCTACGTCAACGTGTATGTCGTCGACGTGCATGTCGTCGACGTGCATGTCGTCGACGTGTACGTAGACGATTTTTCTACATTCACTCTCTCATTCACGATTTGATTTTTTTCGTGACCTAAAGAAAAAAAATATATATATGTATACAATATGTATATAATAATGCCTCGAGTTAAAAAGAAAATGATTAATTTTTTTAGGTTGCTGCCACTTCGATCGATCATTTCAAAACGCGATGGAGAAAAAAAAAAAAAAAAAAACAAAGCACGTGCCTGGAAATTAAGTTAAGCGGTACGTTTTTTTTTTTTTTTTTTTACGTTTCTTTCAGAGTGCGTGCATGCGTGCGTGCGTGCTTGTGCATCTTTCGGTACGTTACCACCATCACCATCACTCCGGGTTAAAGTTTACATAAGATTATAAAATAGTTTTTTTTCTTCTCAGGTGTTTAAATTTTTTAATTAGAAACAACACGCATAAATTCGTCATTTTGAATTTTTTTTCTTTTTTTTTTGTTTCCGTTGGCAAAAATCAACTTTTTATTTTTGTTTTCGTACCTTTGACGTCACCACCACATTTTTATTAGTATTTTTACTTTTGGAAAAAAAAATTTTCGTTTTTAAACATTAATTCTAAATCTCTACCCGATTCCTTAGGGATATATATTCGAATTTCGTTGGTGCTATTTTTATACAATAGTTTACGAAGAATGTGGGCCGTCCCACACGACTTCCTGTATGGTTTCTCCTTTTAAATTATTAAAAATCTTCTTTAAATTGAATGTGGCATGGCTCCCAGTGATGCTCCCACGATGACCGGAATTGTTTCTGTTTTTACTCCCCACATCTTAGCTATTTCAGCCTTTTGTCCGTTTCTTTGTCTATCTGGTGTTTTTTTCCGCCGGTACTGATACTTCAATTGACTTACACCATTTTTCGAAATTATATCCGGTTTGTTGGCTGTCACAGTTCTGTGAATTTTTTGTTCATACAGAACGGCTGTCGTAACCCAGCTCGTTTTTACCATTCTTCAGCAAGTCATATTCCATTTCATAATCCCTACAAATATTTCATAGTTCCAGCGGAAGTTTTTTTTTTCCTTTTGTTTCTCAAACAAACAAAAAGTTTTTTTCCCATTTAAAAAAAAATTTCCTTTCCTCCTCTTTCACTCTGCCCCCCCCCCTCGAAAAAAAGAAAAGTACCGACGTCGCATAAATATAACGGATTCAAGTCGTGTAATTACTTTTATTAAATTATTATTATTATTGAACGATAAAATATTTTCATGATTTATCAATAAAAATAAATTTAATATAAATGTCTTAGAATAAAAAAAAAATTTTTTTTTTTTAATATTTCAAAATGTCGAATACGCGCGCGTTTTCTCATTTTATTTAACTGAGTATATATATATAGAAAATTTATAAATTATATTTATTTTAAATCGAACGTCAAAACCGAACGTATACGATTGGAAGGGGGGAAAGGGGGGGTAATAAATATTAAAATTTTTTTCCCCAACAGCGCGTTCATTTTATGAAATTTAAAAACAAAAAACAAAAGGAGACGACGACGAAACACGTGACACATTTTTATAACGGAAAAAATTTTTCTTCTGTTATTAAGTAAATTTTTTTTATCGAAGTCAAAAAAAACATAACGATACATCGTTTTCCGGTTCGATTAATCGAAGTTTTTACCCTCTTTTCAATTTAAAAAAAAAAAAAATGGCGAAAAGTATTGAAAAACGCGGGATGTATGAAATTAACGATTTTTAACGGTAATTACGAATTTAAAAAAAAAAAAATTTTCAAAATGGCGTCGTCGTCGTTATATGACCTTAACCTGGAATTCCGCTCGACAATTATTTTCGATTTTTCCCTACTCTCTACCTCTAATCATTACTTTGATACTTCATTGATAAAGACGTTATCATTAAAATCTTTACGTATAATTTTTAATTGACTGCCCCCACCCCGCTACGCAAAAAAAAAAACAATTCCAGTCGACATTTCCGGTCGACATTTATTACATTGACCACCACCATCATTATCATCATCTGTCATTCGGGTGTGTCAGGTAACCGTACACCTTTTCACACCTTATCTCGTCACACATATCATTTATCAGAATCTTAATTTCTCCATGATAATAATAATAATAATAATAATAATAATAATAATAATAAGTACGTTTCAATTAGATGACCGAGTAAAAAAAAATTTTTTTTTTTTTAAAGTTACGTTTTGAAAGTTTGGTAAAAAAAAAAAAATTCCAGTTAGTGACATCGTTAAAAATCCATAAAAAATAAAAAAAAAAAAGGAAAAAATTTCTATTGGCTGGAATTACACTCTGGAATTAAAATATAAATAAAAAATGATTTCGAATAAAAAAAAAAAAAAATATGAAAAGTTCTGATCGTAAAATTTGTTTTTAATGACCGATAAACGACAACAACTTTTTTTTCTCTCCCCTCGACAACCTTCTTCCTTTCCCTACTGCCCCCACCACCTCCCAACCACCCTCCCTCTACCTATTTTTCTCTTAATAAAAAAAAAATCGTCGTGGAATTCGACAATGAATTAAAAATAATTTTTAAAAAAATTCTAGTTTTTGATTCTCAAAAAAAAGCTGATATTATTATTATTATTATTTTTTTTTTTTTTTTTTTTTTTTGATTACTTATTCTTCTGCCCCGTCAAATATAATAAAAAATTTTTTAATAATCGTTTTTTTTATTTATTGTATTCATTCGCGTGTGACAACGTTTTTAATAAATAATAACGTTAAAATCATTTGGGAAACAACTAACCCCAAAAGAAAAATGTCGTGGCGGTAGAACAAAAAAAAAAAATTTTTTTTTCTTCAACTTTACTTTACGATTGAGATAAATAAATAAATAATTAAAACACCTGTTTTACGCAAGAGAATTTTTTTTTTTTTTGGATACGACAAATTCCATAGAGAAAATAAAAATAAAAAAAAAAAAATGGAGAGAATATTGAATTACAAAATTTTCAATAAATTTTTTTTTTTTTTTAAATATTTTTTTTATCGTTTTTCCCGATCGTGGCAATAAAAAATTTCGCGCTCCAATAATTGTTCAGACTTACATAATATCATACGAAACTATTTTCATTAATTTATATATATATATACATATTTTTATTCTCGAACGTTCGAGATAAACCTATGTATTAAATTAATATTTCAACTTATTTTATTTATAAATAAAAATACGAGGTCGTGGTTTTAGAAAAATAAATAAATAAATAAATTTATGCGACTTTGATTATTTATCAATACTCATTTTTACGTAAATCTCCTTATACATAAATACATATATTTTTTTTATGCGAGCACGCGCTTAACGAACAAAAAAACCAATAATAATAATAATGATGATGATAATAATAATAATAATAATAATAATAATAATAATAATAACATATTATATATTTAATCAAGTTTTATTTAATTAACTCACCGCGACCATATTTGAATCGAATCGAATTTTTTTTTTTTTTTAGTTAAAAAAGCTTTCTGGAGTAAATCAACGGAGTGAATCATAATCAAGGACGATCGGACTATAAATTTAAAACCGTTTGTTGGTTGTTAGTAGCCAGCAAACAAACAAACAAACGAAAAAAAAGGCGCCAGGTATAAAAACGAAGGGAATATAATAAAAATTTTAAAAGCACTTTAAAAAAAAAAAAAAAAAAAAAAAACAAACCAGAAACGAGATTTTTTTTTTTTCCTACGCTACGACTTTCGAAACATAATAAGTTAATAATAATAATAATAAATAGATAATAATGATAATAATTAATTAAAGTATAAAAACGCGCGTTTTTGATGAAACTAATTATTCAAATAATAAAATGATTTATTACACGCGGAAATTTAACGTTCGACAAACAACAAAAAAAAAAACAATTTGTCTCGATTTCGTTATGTTATTTATTTATTTATTTTTAAATAATTTTATTCTGAATATTAAATTTATACGTGGAGCGTAAGTTGGCAACATTGAATATTTTTTTTTTTTTTTAATAAATAAATAAATTTTAAGTGTAAATTTCCGTTTTTAAAAAATAACAACAACGAAGACAGTTACGGCGTAACCTTTAACACTGAGTAAAATTTCTGTAATTTAATAATAATAATAATAAACGATTATACAACGTAAAAACAACAACTTTACGTTCTTGTTTGTTTGTTTTAGAATTCATTTTACGAATAAATTTATCGACGGGAAATAATAATTTAAATAATTGTTTTTTGTGCAGACGTTTGCAAATAATATATTCAACATACAAACATTCACGCACTTACACTTTAAGAAAAAAAATGAAATAAATTTTTTTCTCGTTAAAATATGATATAAAATGATAATAAAACAGTGTCGCCAACGTACATAAATATAAAAAAAAAAAAAATTTTTTTAAAAGAGAGAGAGAGAGAGAGAGAGAGAGAGAGGACAGATAAAAACTCATTCGAGATTTGAATTTTCTCGTATATAAAAGTTTATACGACAAATATTTTCTTTTTCTCTCTCTCTCTTCTTCCTTTTTGCAAAAATTAATTATGTAATAGAGGAAAAGGTTAAACATCGGGTAATATAATGTAATAAAGAAACGTGCTAATTATAAAGCTAAAAACAAAGTAATGATAATAATAATAATAACAAAAGGAAAATTTCTAACCATTTGTTTGTCTTTTACCTTAAAAAAAAAAAAATTTATTTTATTAACACTTTCCATTGTTTTCAACAAGATATTTAATAATTCAACGTTTAATTAGAGTAATTTAATTTAACATTTTACACACTCTCTCTCTCTCTCTCTCTCTCTCTTTCTCTCTCTCTCTCTCTCTCTCTCTCTCTCTCTTTCTCTCTCTCTCTCTCTCTCTCTCTCTCTCTCTCTCTCTCCACGTCGCGCTGTTTATTTATTATTATTATTATTATTATTCATTTTTGTTAATAAGATACGCGAGTTAAAAAATTATCATCATCATTATCATTATTATTAATGTTTTATATTTAATTTAATGGTATTGTGTTGTACGTGTTTGATTTTTTAGAAAATTATTGATTGGAAACTAAAAATCGATCAATCAATCGTATAAAATAATTAAAAAAGTGTATTCCATTTTTTTTCCCATTGTTTCTTTTTTTTTACAATTACAGTTAGCAAAAAGAGACACACAGAGATAGGGAGAGGGAGAAAAGGGAAAGAAAAAAATGAAAAGAGAGACACTGAAAGAGAAAGAAAGAGAAGCAGAGAGAAAAAAAGATACGGAGAGAGGAGAAGAGAGAGAGGAAAACAAAGAATCACACAGAAACACAATAAAGAAAAAACAAAGAGACGTGGAGAGAGAGGGATAAAGATACCCTGAGAAAGGCAGCGAAAAAAAAAATACAAAGAGAGAAAGAAACAAAGAAACACAAAGTGAGAGAGAGAGAAAGAAAAAGTTTTATTTAAAAATTATTCAATTGAACGACAGATAATTATTATTACCGTTATTAAAACAATAAAAAAAAACAAAATCAATAATTTCACGTCGATAATAAACAAATAAAAAAAACACCAACACCAACACCAACACCAACACCATCATCATCATCATCATCATCATGCACTTTATTACGCGTAGTATTAAATGTCTCAATCGTCAATGGTAATCATTAAAAGGTTGGGTTTTTAGTTACAATAAAAAACTCATCAAATAATTTTTTTTTTTTTTTTATTACGTGTGTGTGGTCCTGGCAAAATTAAAAACCTGAATTTGTCGTTGTCGTCGTCGAATCCCAGTTTTAAACATTTAAACAAATGATAACATAAAAGGTATTAATTATTATTATTATTATTTTATTTTGCAAATTGAGGTCAACAATAACAAGGAGGGTTATCATCGATTGGGTTGTCTACTTATCCACTTGTCTCTGTCTCTGTCTCCCCATAGCATTTTTTCTTTTTTTTATCCCTCTTAAACCCACAATCAACCTCCCTCTCTCTCTCTCTCTCCCCCTCTCTCTCATTCTGTTTATATCGCACTATCTTGTTACTTGTCCCCGTATTTTAATTCATCTTGGCGATCGATATCCGGGTCTGGCGCCATATTAAGCACAACCATTATTTTATTTTAATGTTTTCTCTTCGTCTAAACGATTTAAAATATTTATATTTAGTCACCCACGAATATTATAATGGCATTTAATATTTAAAAAAAAAAAACTTTTTAATAAATTTATCATTTTTTTTTCGTTACTATTGCCACTTTAACAACGACCGGATTCGATAACGATTACCTATAAACACGCGCACGCACACACAATATCCTACCCATCGTTTTAATCGTGGCACTTGTTTCGATTGAATAGTAAAAAGTAAAATAATAATAATAGTCTGAAATTCATGCAACGATTTAAACTAGATTTTATTTATTACAACTTACCTTTGATTGATGGTGAAATAACGGATTGTTTGTTTGTTTGTTCGTTTGTTTGTATATAATTAGTCGTTTTACTAGTTTTTTTTTTTTTTCGAAAATAAATAGTAATAATGAGAACGACCGTTGAGAATGATACACATTCTTTCTTCTTTTTTTTGTTTTCATAGAAAACAATCTTTCTTTTTGATGCAGTACCTGAAAAAAAGAATTCTTATTAGATCCACGTTTTTATTATTATCATCATCATCATCATCATCATGACCGTTAAGAGTTAAAATCAAAATCAAAAAAAAAGGATTTTTTTTTTTTAGAATATTAAAATCTAATTCTTAAGGCGTTTGAAATTATTAAAATGTCATATCGTTAAAAGACGTCGTACCTTTAGGAAAAATATCAAAAAAAAATGTTAAACGTAAAAGAAAATTTTTTTTAGAATAATCATCTACTGCCACTGTCATTAATTGAAATTCGTGGCATTAATATATATAAAAAATAAAAATTTTATTTGTTATAATTTACAACACAACCGGTAAAGATAAAAGAGATATCTTGTATGCGTATCCCCTACCTTTTGTTATGCGTAACCCTACGTGCATGTGTGACGATCGGCCATTTTGAAAAAAAAAAAACCTATGATGATGATGATGATAATAAAAATTATTATTATTTTTTTTTTATAAAACCGTGATTCGATACGTGAATTTAAATTATGTTTTTTTTTTTCAAATTATTTTATTCCTTTGAGGTATAAAAATTTATTTTTTTATTACGTAATTTTTTTTTTTAATATAATATAATATTCACGACCTGCCTTAGATTAGTAGAAAATCAGATTCAGACGACGTTTTTTTTTTTTTTTTAAATAGAAAACAATTAAAGAGGCTAGACGTCGTCTGCTTTTTTCTTTTTTTTTTAACCCGTTATTTAAAATTTTTGATTTATTTAACTCGTCAAAATATTCACGATTTTTTTTTTTTAAAATTAAATTTTCGTTCAATTTTTTAAAACGCACAATTAACTATAATTATGATACGTTTTCAGGGTCGTGAGGTCAAATAATAATTAACTTTTTATGAAAAACAATCATCGAACACACCGATAACAACAACATCAACAACAACAACCACATCAACAATTATGTATTAATAAATTAAACAACAAAAAAAAAAGTTTTATGTATTTCGTTCATTTTTCACTATAAATACTTATTTAAAAAAAATTATTTATTGTTTTTATTATTATTATTATTATTATTATTATTATTATTATTATTATTATTATTATTTGAACACGACAAGATTTTATGTACTTGTCCAAGTTTTTTAACCATTCATTCCAGGTTTCTACCCTATTTCTCAGGAATAATTTCAGGTTAATAACCTCATACGTGTGTTTTTACTGATAAAAGAAGGAAAAAAAATTTATTTTTTTTTTCTTTTCTCCTTCTTTCGATCCTGGAGAAAAAAAAAAAAACAATTTATATATCAAATATTTTACATTCGCTATTATTATTATTATTTTTGATGGGAGACGACGAATTTTCCAGGATTCGTTCCAGGTTTTTAAAAAATAAGTAGTTTACAAAAACGTCGGGTGAGATAATTTTTGGATCTTTCGCACGGTTTCCTCCTTTTTCTTTTTTTGTAAATTTCTTCCTCATCGAATCGTCGTCGTTCCACGTGATTTTCGGCATGACTTCCATGGTTCTGCTGCCACGATGTTGGAAATTATTATTTATCGTTTCCGAATTCCCTTGATTTTTATCTTTTTTTTTTTTAAACATTTTCGTTGATTTCCCCCCGTCGCTCCTCTGGTACGAATATTTCGGCTACTTACTTGTCTTCTACTTTATTATTATTATTATTACTTTAGAACACGATAAAATTTTGTGTACTTGTCGGAGTTTTTAGGCATTCATTCCAGGTTTTTACCGCTCGAATATCGGTGGTGCTGTCGAAGAATGTCAGGGGTTTTACTTCCTGTAGGGGCCTCTTCTTAAAATTTCCTTTTATTGAATGTGGCATGGCTCCCAGTGCTACTCCCCCGATGATTAGTTTCTGTCTTTACTCCCCACATCCTAGCTATTTTATCCTTTCATCCGTTTCTTTGGCTGTTTGGTGTTTAATTCCGCTTGTATACGGATACTTCAATTAATTTGCGCCACCTTTTAGCATTATGTCTCAGTGACATCCGGTTTGTTAGCTATCACGGTTCTGTCAGTGTGGATTTGTTGATCATACAGAACCGTGCATGGTCCCGCTGTCGTTCCTGGGGTTAGAATATGGTTGTACCATTCCTTGGATAATTGATCCATTCCATATTAGACAGATATATAAATTTTATTATGCCTTTCTAGGTATTCATATTTTCCCAATGAATATCGAACAACCGGAAATTAAACGATCGATTGTTTCCGACTGCGGTTGTCAAATTTGTCGTTTCGGCAAACTTTAAAAATTACCTTTTCGTACTTATAAAAGTTCGCAAGGCTTGGTTTATTATTATTAATATTATGTTACGTATCGTATTTTTTTTATTACGTCACGAATAAAAACATTAATATTTCATTTTTTTTTTGTATATATTCAAACAGGATATGTGAAAAGCATAACAAAAAACTCGTCGAATAATTTTTATAACCGGATGATTAAAAAAAAAAAAAAAAAAAATTTTTAACGATAGGAATGCGTGTATGGAGGTACGTAATAATGACCGATACGACGAATAATGTAATAACAAGTGCACTTACATATTTTTTTTTTTTTTAAATTCACGGCCCTTGATATTGTGCCCCGTAGAAAGAGGACGTGCACTAAATTTAAAACTTGATTAAAACGTTCCACTATTAATAAAATCGGTTAAAAAACGAGGTAGGTCAAGAATTAACATTTAAATTAATAGT
>NW_002987371.1:524614-527331 GCF_000006295.1 Pediculus humanus corporis
ATTTTTTTTTTTTTTTTCTTTCATTAAAGGTGGTAAAATTAAAACTTTTTTTTTTATTACCTGTAATTTTTCTCCTTCTCTCTCGTGAGTTTTTTTCTCTCTCTCTCTCTTTATGTCTTTATAATATTGATTACATTTCCTGTAAATAAAATAAAATTTATTAATATGTATAACAAAAATGTTATTTTGTTTTTATTAAATAAATTTAATTATATCATAATTCACAATTATTTATTAAACTGGTTGTTTGCGTTGAAATTTTGTTCATACACAAACACACAAATCATTTTACAAACGCGTACAAAAACAAACGAGAACAAATTTTTTTTTTTTTTAAACAATTAAAATTAGGATAGAATGAAAAATTTATTTGAAATAAATAAAACAAACAATAAACGGAAACATATTGCTGTCGGTATGAATACTCGGATATTTTATATAATTAAAACAATCAATCAACAAACGAAAGCAATACTTTTCATTCATTCATTCATTCAATTTTGAAATGACTTTTCAATTTATCAATTTTTTTTTCTTTTTTTTCCTTCGTGTTTTGATGACGACAACAACATTCGAATAAAAAAAAACAAACCGCACGAAACATTTTTTTTTTTATAATTTGAAAGCATTGGTAATAACAAACAAACAAACAAACAAAAATTAAATAATAAATTTTTTTTTTTTTTAACAAAACCACAGTTCGTATGCAATAAACAACAGAAATTTGATATTGAAACCGATTAAAATTTTTTTTTTTTTTTTTTATTCTTATCCGTAATAAAAAAAAAAAAAAATTTAAACGACAGGACAATTGTAATCTTACATAAGACAATAAAAAACATAAAAATAATAAAAAATTTAACGAAGTAAAACAACCAGAAGATCAATAAAAACAATTTTTGCAAACAATTAAACGCCGCAAATTTTTCTTTTTTTTTTAATAAAATTTTACGAGATTGAACGAACTAATTAAAAAAAAAAAACTCTAAAATTAAACTCAAGTTTAATTTTATTTTACCTAAAACATAAAAAAAAATAACAACAATAACAAACAACGTTTTTGTTTAGTTTTAAAAATTTTAGTTAGGCAACTTGTTATACACTCATAAACAAAATTTTAAATTTAGATGAACGAAAAAATTTTTTTTTTTTATAAAGTTGGTAACATTTCCTTTCTTAAATAAGCGTATTAAATAGTAGGAATAAAAACCGTTAAAATTTTACATCGTTTAAAAAAAAAAAGAGAAGAAAAACTCTCTCTCTTTCTTTCTTTCTTTCTCCGAACACTTTCTAATGATGGCTTCTTGTATTAAATTTTCAAATAAATAATCGATCGTTAACGTTTTTTTTTTTATTATTAATTCGCCGATCGATCACTCACTCTTTCACTCGTACAATCGATCAATCATTCATTCATTCATTCATTTCTCTCGCATTGGGATTTTTACTTTCCATATGTTTCCATTTGGCAAAAAAATTTTAAATCGATCGATTAATTTCAATTGATTTTCGATAAAAAAAATTCGATTCGAAATCATCGTATATAAGCAAATCCCCATTTCAAAATGATTTTTTTTTCAGGTGCATATCATTCGATAAAACACGAACACGACTACTACCATCAACTACTACAGAGATCAAAGTTTAAATTTATCTTATTTATTTTATCATCATTATTATTAAATCATATTTGTATATATTTAAAGGTGTTTCGTTTGCGTTGGCAATGAAAAAAAAAACGATATCATTACGTAATTATTATTTATTTTTGATTCCTTCTCTTCTCCCATCCCCTCCCCCTTGCCACCCCCGATAAATATTTATAAAAAACGATAAAAATAATAAAAAAATACGATTAAGAAATTTTTTAAAACGTTTCGACCTGATACATAATTTTTTACATTGTTATCCACATTACGCCATTTTGTTTTTTTTTTTTTTTCTACGTCATTATATAATAATTTAACGTTTTTTTTTTCCTTCTCAAACGGTTTTTATTAAAAAAAAAAAAATTTATAAGTTTCTATCCGTTACTGCAACAACAACAACTATTACTACTACTAATCATCATCATTATCATCATCAGGTAAAAAATTTTATTTAAGGGTATATAGTGCATTAAAAAAAAAAACCATAAATATTTATTTTCATACATAAAGAGAGAGAAAATTTATAATATTATCATTATTATATTTATAAAAAATTTCTGATACCCCTGTAATTATTTGCAATTATTATTATTATTATTATTATTATTATTATTTTCTAACAATTTGATTTTCTAAAAAAAAAAATGTAATCAGGTGTAAATTTTATTCGGGTTCTTTTTTTTTTTTTTTATTAGGGTTTAATGACCTATTATTATTATTTAATATTGGGTTGTGATTCGAGAAGGGGGCAAAAACTCTCCCTAAAAATAAAGATAAGGTTTGTAATCAATTACCTTTTAAATTCCTGTTTCGTGGAAGGAGAAAAATCCTTTGCACAGAGAGGAAAGGTGTCCTGTGAGACCACCTGGATCATCAAATCTTATCAGTGCAATTGTAGACATGGATCTTCTCAATCTTTTTTTTCACTCTCTGGATTAAACGGAATAAACCTGAACAAAGGCTTACGATGATGTCTCGCCCTTTTTCATGGGGGGGCAACCTGAAATCATTTGGAAAATTTAATTTTAGCTTTTCCAACAACAAAAAAACAATTTAATTAGTTTAAAA
>NW_002987371.1:527734-546793 GCF_000006295.1 Pediculus humanus corporis
CGTTTGTAACAGACGATAAAATGACAATAACAAACAAACAAACAAATAAAATTTATTTCTTATTTATAAATTCTATTAAAAGAATTAAAACTTTTCAAATTATTATTATTATTATTTATTTATTTTTAATCCATATTTTAAACTTATTTTAAATAAAATAAATTATTGATTGATTGATCGATCGATTATTTATTTAAAATTTAATTTGATGTATTATTTAGAGTTTTTTTTTTTCGAATGAAATAAACGGAAGATATTTTTGTTTGTTTGTTTGTTTGTCTAAGTAATAAAAAAAATGGCGACAGAAGCGTAATGAAAAACATTTAGCACTTAATAAAAAGAGAAATTTTTTTTTTGTTTTAATTAATTAGTTGTAATAAAACAGCTTTCTACTACTACTTGTGTGTGTGGTAGTAACATTTTTCCACGTTTGTTGTTTGTTTCATAATTAATAAATAATTTTTATTACTTTGATTTTTTTACTAAATAAAATTAAATTCAATATTTATAAATTTCTTTATTATTTAATAACGATCACGTTTGCAGACGATTTTAAAAGATGAAAAAAAAAAAAAATAAATAAATAAATACATACCTCTTGAAAATTTAATTAATTTAATTTTCTCTTTTCATATCGTGACTCTTGTTAGTGATAAACAATTAAAAAATTTTCAAATGTAATCTGAAAAAAAAAAAAGAAAAAAAATTATTATTATTATTGATTTTGTTTATTTTCGATTAAGACAAAAGTTTTTTTGTGTTCAGAAAGAGAAAGAGAGAGAGAGAGAGAGAGAGAATACCAAAATCGGTTGTTGCTAAAAGTGTCACTTAAAAACAAAAACAAAAAATTTAAGGTTTGCTATGACCTCGATTAGTTTTTTTTAAAAATAAATTAGCCAAGCCCTTAACAAAAATTCTTAGAAACAAATAAATTATATGGTTTTCTATTTATAATACTAAGAAAATAATTTTTTTTAAAAATTTGTCTCTATGCAAACACAATTTAAATTTAAATTAACAAAAAAAAAAAAATCAAAATTTAATTTCACGAGATTGCATAAGAAAAGAAAAAGTGACATTAATAACATTTAAAAAAAAAAGGGGGGGGTTTATTTATATATATTGGAGAAATAAATATTTTGTTTACCCATAAAAACATAAAATAAACATTAAAATTTAACATTTTCAACCAAAAAAAAAAAAAAAAAAAATTAAAAACTAAACATAATAAAAAAAAAAAAAAACGAAGGGTGGCTTCAAAAATTTCAAAATGGACAACACAAAAAATCTATATATATATATATATATGTATTTTTATTTTTCAGGTATTTTCAAATATCGAATGAAGATCTATTTGACTCAACATAAAAAACACCTACGGTACGAAAGAACCTGGACACAAGGTGATCGTTACTGGAGGTCGTCTTGTCGATTCTTTTCTTCTTATTCTTGTTGTTGTTTCCTTATGCTTAGACGATAAGAAACATAAATGTTTAAATTTTTATTTATGTTTAGCTTAACTCAGGTACGATTTTAGGTAGTTTTAAGTTCAATGTTTCGTCTAGAGAAGAGAGAATTGTGTGTTGTTATTATCTGGAAATATAAAATGACTTGTTATTATTAATTGTTAACAATCAGACTCTTACATCATCTTTTTTTTCCCCCCTTTTTCTTTTATTACTGTACCCATGTTTTAAAATTAAACTCCTGATTGTGGTGGAGTAGTTTAGGGAGAAAAAAAAAAAAAATTGTTTTTCTTTTTTTTTTTTTATAAACGCCACCAAATACTATTGGCAAAATATAGTGTGTTTGTGATTTAAAAAGTTTAATAAATCATGGGTTACAAAAAAAAAAAAAAAAAAAAAAGGAAAACAAAGATGTTAAAATAGACTTAGCTACACACACAAACACACCAACACACCTGCAAACCTGGAGAGTTAAACAAAGACAAGAGAACCAAATAAAAGCTTTATGGTTTGACAAATTTATGTCATAAATAAAATTCTTTAATAACACAGGTAATAATACAACTCCTACAACATACTACCTGATTTTATTTATGTAAAGGACAATAGTTAATACCAATATGGACTACTATTATTATTATTACTACTACTTATCATTAAATTTACAAAAAAAAAAAAAAAAAATAGCTAAACAAGTAAAACATTTTATTTTTTATTATGATGATATATTAAAGTTTTTCTTTTTTTTAATCTGATAAAAGTGTATAAGATTAAAAAAAGCAATTAATATTAATAAATAAATGTTTTTAAGGTACAATACAACCTAATAATCATTGAATTGTTAATTTTTTTATAAACAATTAAAAGCATAAATAAATTTATTTACCTGTTTTTAAACTTTTAATAAAAGTTTGACAAATAAATATTGTTCTTGTTGTTGTAAAAGTTTTAAATAAAAATATTTAAATTTAATTTTTTGTAATTCCATTTGATAAAACCTATTTTAAAATTAGTTTTATATCTCTGTCTCTTTCTTTCTTTAAATACTTTCACCACATGAGCTTGAAAACAATCTAAAAAGCAATAAAAAGAAATTAAATTAAAATGCATACAAAAAAAAAAAAACTCTTATATAAATTATTAACATTTGAAAATTTATACAACCAACAAACACTTTTAATAGTAAAAAAAAAACTAGCAATAAAAAACTTCAAGTTAGAAAATCACTTACTAATTTAAAATAACTAACTTAAGAAAAAAACTTTGGCAAAAAAAAAAGAAATTCAAAAGTAATATTCAAAAGTGAAATAAAATATATATATAAAATAATTATTATTATTTCAATACTAACCCTTATGTAGAATTTGGTCATCCCAGACATCAGTAAAATTTTGCAATCCAACAAACAATGTGTAAAATCTTTTAAATTAAATAAAAAAATATAAAATAAATGTTTAATTTAATGGATGATTTTCAATTTATTATTATTATTATATACAATCTGCAAATAAAAAAAAAATAAAAAATCGTTAAAGCAAGTTTTATTCATGACTAGACAAAAAAAAAAAAAAATTATATTTTTCTAATATGACATTATATTTCAAACTCATATAAAAAAAACAACCTTATTATACGATATACTAGATCTCGAACTTTGTTAATGTCGGTATTTATTTTTTAATGTAACGTCAAATCTTCGAAAAAACCAAAAGGCTCTTATTCTTTTTGTTCTTAGCAAAAAAAAAAAAACAGCACAAGCTACAACCATTAACTCAAACAAATTGTCGCATCATATAAATTAGGCAACGTTGGAGAAACCGTTAAAACTACGATAAGCTCATATTTACACGTTTAAGGAATTTAATATTAATGGTTAGTGTACTCTAGAGTATTAGAGACCCGGGTGTTAAGATTTCTTTTTTTTTTTTTTTATTATAAGAAACCAGTCGTGGTCTTGCCTCGTAGAACGTGTGATTTTTTTTTTTTTTCGTTGTTTGTGTGGTGAATACGCATTTATTATTATTATTTAACGGACTTTTGTTTATAATAAATACATATTAATTAATTAATATTTAAAAATTGGTAATTTCTAATAAGAAATCTTTTATTTTTTGTAATCGTTAATACAATTGATGAAATTCAAAAAAAGAAAAAAAAAACATTAAAACTATGACTGGTTAAATTACAAAAATTATTATTATTATTATCTTACGTAATGTATTTTAAATAATTATTTGCAAAATAATATTAATAATATAAATTGAGTTATTAGTGATTTTAGTGAAATATATATTTTTTTATATTACGTTTTGATTCTTTGTGGATTATGTCGTCGAGTAATCTTGTTTTGGAATATTTGAAAATTATATTTTAAAAATATTAACTGGATTATTATTACGATAAGGTAAATTGATTAAAATTTTAAATTCTAATAATTATAATTTAAATATTTAACGTTTAATCGTGACTTTTTGTCAATATAAAACAATCCCCTTTTGTATCATAATTCAAATTAAAAATTATTATTCAATAACAATTATTTATATTATTATATACTTTTCGTATTATTTATCAAATTTTTCAGTAAAATATTAATATGTCGTTACGACAAACAATCAATTATTTTTTCCCAAAAAATAATAAAAAATTAGAAAATATCTCTAACCGCCAAAAATTTTTACCCCTCACACTCTTTCTATGTCGCCATTTTGATTTTTTCCTTTTTTCAATATGGTGGTGGTCAGTAATTAATTTTTTTGTTATTTATCCTTGAAAATTGCCACAATTAATTATTTTCATTTGAGAATTCGCGTTGTAATATTATTTAACGTTTTATAATTTACAAATCGTTACAAAATATTTTATTACGATGTTAATTATTATTTTCACTTTGGTTTTAAAATGAAATTAAAAAAAAAAATAACGGTCATTTGCAAACTCATAATTCAAGGTTGTTGTTGCATTTTTTAAATTAATTTTAATTTTATTATATTAAACTTATGCTGATGATTATTATTATTATCATTAATAATTTTATATTCTTTTACACCTGTTGCATACATGTTTTAACTTTCTTTTTTATTATTTAAAGAGATTTTTTTAATCAGGGTTAATTCATGCAAATGTCTGTTTACCCATATAAGTAATCTTAGTTAAAACTAATTTTTGTTCGGAACAAAATTTGGTAAAAACATTTTTAACATGTTTACTGAACAAACAAAAACATCATGAGATCAATTTGAATTAGATATTTAAATAAATTTTTAGAAAATTACTAAAATCACATTTGTCGATTAAAATGTTGACAATAAAATTTCCAATTCGACTATTATTATTTATTTTAGGGTTTTTTATTTAAAAAATTTAAATTTTTCATGTTATACTTAAGACATAATTAAATATAATATTTACATACAAAGTCAGTCAGACAGACATTTAAAAAGAAAGAGATTTTTTTTTTTCATTTTCTTAATATTTATTTTTTTTACTTTCTACTCGGTTTTTTATTAGAAAGTATTACTTAAATACACATTTTAATTTACAATAATAATCTTTTTTTTTTTTTTTTAAATATTCTTAAACCATTAATTATTTAAATAATAATTAAAAATAATTTTAATTATTAAACATTGAAATTAACTTAACGATAAAAAATTTTTTTTGTTACAAAGAATGATTTTAGGTATAAAAAAAAAAAAATTTTTGTTAAATTGTTTTTCCAGTATAATTTGTCGGTTGTTGTTGTTTTTTTTTTTTTTTTATTCTTTCCAGGTGAAAAATTAAATAAAATTTAAATTTTTTTTTTTTTTTGCATATTTATATTCTTGCAAAAAAAAATTATTTATTCAAAATTTATATTATGCAAAAAACAAACGCACACAACCATCAAATTATTTTTTTCGACTGGAAAAATTTTTGCAATTAAGTCATCAAAATTATTATCATCATTATCATTATTTTTTTTTGTGTCTGTGTGTGTGTGTGTGTAGATTAATTAACCGGACAGGTAAAAATGTTTTTAAAAAAATTTTTTTTTTAAGCAGTCAAAACTTGCAAAAAAAATTTTTTAAGGTCATCATTAACAAAAATTTTTTTTTTTTTTTTTTTACATTTGATTATTCTGAAAACGATTTGAAATGGAAAAGAAAAGAGAGAGAGAGACAGGGAGTGAGAGAGAGAGAGAAAAATTCGATTCGATTCAAATACTATTAATATAAATTGTTTGAATGAAACCAAATCAGTGGCGTAGGTGGTGTCTCGTGTTAAGTTCTATCAATGCAAATATTTAAAATTGACAACCTTATTATCAATTCGTTTAAAATAAAAATTTGGAGGTGAAAAAAATTTAAATTGTCATCTCGTGTAAATGATAATGATAATAATTTTTTTTTTTTTATTTAAAAAGAAAGACGAACAACGCACGTGCCCAAAAAAAAAAAAAATTTTTTTTTTTTTATTACGTTGCCCCAAAATTTTTTATATTTATTATCAAACCGTTGAATTCATTCTTTGCCCAAATTAGTGATAAAAAAAAAAAAATTTTTTTTTTTTTTTTTTTATTCAAATACATTTTTACGTTTCTATCTGCCCACCTCTTGAACTTGTTTCTACTGCCACGGGTTTGGCAATCTTGTTTCTTTTTAATTTGAAATCTTTCCTTTTTTTCCCGATATAAATATAATTTTAAATAATTTTTATTTTCATCGGTTTTGACCGAATTGAAAAAAACCAAAAAAAATTATCATCATTATTATTAATCATTTTTTTTCCCAAGTTTTTGCTTTGTTTGTTGCTCCCCTTCTCTCTCTCTCTTTCTTTCTCTCTCATACTTTCCAAAGTTTACCATTATTATCGTTATTGTTGTTGTTGTTGTTGTTGTTGTTTTGTAAATACCCTTTAAATAATAATAATAATAACAATAATATAAATCGTAGTTAACGCCCACGTGTTTTAATATAGCTACTGCAGTTGTTGGAATCGAAATTTTTTTTTTTTTTCCAACACTGGATTCTTTTTGTGAAAAAAAAATTTTTTTTTTATATAATCTATTTGGCATTTTGCTTCTTACACGTTTTTTTTCTTATTCCCCGAACATTTTTTTTTTTTTTTTTTAAATTTATTAATATTTAATTTTTGATTTACGATTTTAAATTGTTGAAAAAAAAAATTTTTTTTTTTTTTTTTTGGTCAATTACTTTATGAGAAAGCGTGCCGATCGATTTTTTTTTTTTTTAAATCGCAACCTTATGTTTTAAAATATTATTATTATTATTATTATTGCTAAAAAACCTTTGTTTTATTGATTTATGTTTTCTTTTTTTTTTATAAAAAATTTTTATTTATTATTTTTATTTCAAAAGAAAAATGTTGAAAGGTTATTTTTTTTTTTTTTATTGGGTTACAAGTTCATTTGGTGATACTCGAATTCTTTTTTATTTTTTTTGTTGGGGAGGGAAGGGAAGGGGGGTTTCGTTAATCGATTTTTTAAAAAAAAGTTATAAAGTCAAATCGTGTCGTTGTTAGAAAAAAAAAAAAAAATGGTGTCGAAAGTAATATAATGCACGAAAAAAAAATGGAGAGAGACACACAAAACGATTTTCGATTATGAATGAAAGAATGAATTTAAAGAAACTGAAAGTGCTGGAAGGCAAATTGAAGAAAGAAAAATTTTTAAATATTTCTCTTCTTCCACCATTTTCTTTCTTTCTTTTCTTCTCATCGCACTCCGTCGATAACATTCAAAAAAAAAAATTTTTTTCCATAAAAAAATAAAATAAAAAATAGAACTTGCCGTGAGGGTTTGCGGAGGTAGAAAGATATAATGTAATTGGTAACCTATTTTACTTACCTCTACTTGCTCTTACACACACACACACCCAAATTCATTCATTATTAAAAAATAATATTAAGAAACGTGGAGGTATCATAAAACAGAGTTGCCAACTTGAAAAAAAAAAAAAATTTAAAAATTTTTTGTATTGTCGTGCGTGTGTGTGTGTGTGTGCGTGCTTTGTGATTTCTAGTTCTAGAATATTCTTTGACAAATGTACATGAAATAATTGTTATAACACAACAGAAAATAACTGTACTTTTTATATAAAATATTTACATTTATTAATAAACGTTTTTTTATAAATTTAAAATAAATTATGGGAGTGAGAAAAAAAATTTTTTTTTTTTTTGTTAAATTCGATTTAAACCATATGCGTGCGTGTACGTTTGTTACCCCCACGCATATTTTTTTTTTTTTTTTTTATAATAAAGATCAGACACAAGGTCTCAGGTGTGCGTGCGTGTGTGTGTCATTGGGTTATTATCAATATTATTGTTAAGGGATTTGATATATAAAAATTTTTCTTTTGGAATTTTTTTAACAAAATCTATATTGATTACTATTTTTTTTTGTAATCTTTTGAACGTCGTTTTTTTTTTTTTTTCGTGGCACGTGAAAAATAAAGAAAATGTCTCGTGAGGAATTGATTTTTGTGAAGACTAGAGGTTTGAGAAGTTCCGTCAAAGCAAAGTAAAAAAATTTATTTATTTTCTTTACTTTTTTTCCCTTTTCTTTATGTTTTCTAAGAAAGAAGATGTGAAGAACTATCGTGGAAAAAGAAAAAAAAAAGAGAAATACCTGTTTTATTGGCAGTTTAATAATAATTCATCGTGACTGGATGATTGTTTGAAGGATAATTTTATTACCTTTATAAATCTTATTCATTTTGACTTTTACCCACTTTTCAATGACTTGTAACGCATCGAGTTTTTTTTTTTTTTTTTTTCCTTTTCATTGTTCTTCTCATCTTAGAATCATTTTATTTTGCATAAGTTATAATTAAAAAGTCGCGTAGTCGCAGGTTCTTAAATACCTAAGTTAAAATAATAATTTTTTAAATTAAATATCCGTTGAATTTATACCATCATCCGGATGCCATTTTGCGGTAGCGATCCTCACGGGCAACACCGAAGGAATTTTATATATAAATTTTCTTTCTCTTAAAGGTATTTGCGAGGCATTAACGACACCTACACCGAATAGATGCGACCCCCCCCTCTCTCTTCCTCCCCCCGATTCACGTGACAGGGTCGTCTATTAAACTATTTAGCCTTTAAAAAAAAAGAAACAAATCAAGTTATTCAAGAATACGAAAATAAGGTTGTTGAACCTGATTTGGTTTCCCTTTATTACCTAACACGCAAACAAGGTTATGCTATAGTTTTCTATATATATATATATATATTCAATCGCAATATATTATTATTATTATTATTATTATTATCATTATTAAGATAGATGAAGATTTAATGAGAGAGTTCATTGGCATTATATTTATAATAATTAATTAATTTTTTTTTTTTTTTAATTATTTTATATTCATAATTCTATTGTTATACGATCGACAATAACTTGTGGCTTTTAATACATAATTATATCATGCTATCATGCGTAAAGAAAAAGTAAAAAGGAGGGGGGGGAATTTAATGATAATGATAATATTAAATGAATATTATTAAAAGAACGTCGTGTGGTATGTTTTGTAACGAACGATTACGTAAAAAGTGGTAAACCGCAAAATTATTGTATTGTCGGAGATTTCAACTTTATGTCAGACCATATTATCATCAGATAAAGAGTGTAATGAATAGGGTTGTAAAACACCTTTCAAAAAAAAAAAACAGGTACCGAATGATGTTTAAAAAAAAAATAACGTAGAAGTAGAAAAAGTAAAATGTTTTTTTTTTTTTTTTTCCTTTAAAAAAATTTATTTTTTTTGATGCGGATATTACTTATTTTTTTATTAATTTTTATTGATTTCGACGGTTGAAATTTTTTAAAAATTATTATTATTATCGCTATTATTATTATTATGATTATTATTATTATTATTATTATTATTATTATTAGGGTTATTTATATATAAACAATTATTATAAAAAAAAAAAAATTTTAATTTAATGGAATAAAAAAAAAAAAAATTCCAAGTGAAATTATTAAAATTTTTTTTTTATTTTTTTCAAAATGAATATTAAAAAAAAAAATGTAATTATAGATTACTACAACAACAACTAATATTACTACTACTACCACTACCACTACTACTACTACTACTACTACAACTATTACTACAACTATTACTAATATTGTTACTAAAAATTTTAATACTTAAATTATATATTAGGTACTATTAAACGGTTACTTAACTTGTGAAGAAATTTTTTGTAACTGGGACACCACCATCACCACCACATCTTTAAATGGAAAAAACTTTTTTTTTTTTAAAAAAACCTGTGAATTTTCGTCGTGGCACTAGTAAACAAAATCTATCGCTTTAATTTTTTTTTTCTTTCTCTTTTTTATGCGCATCAATGATTGGTTTAATTTGAAAACTAAAATTTATTTTAAACGTGTTATAAAAACTATCGACTGATATTTATACGTAAAACAGACAAAAAAAAATAATAATAATAATTTTAAGATTGTGAGAAAAAATAAATAATCAGGTGTAAATACGAAAGAGAGAGAGAGAGAGAGAGAAAGTTCGTGTCAGGAGAGTTAAAAGAAAAAAAATCTTGGATTGTTTTTTTATTAATGAGATTTTTAAACAAGTCAATGGCCAACCTTGGATTTGACCGTGCGAATCGTGCTTAAATTTTTTTTAAAAAAAAAAAAACTTTCCCTAAATATCATCATTCACACGCACGCACACACAATTTTTTTTAGTGCCATCATTTGCCATCGGGTTTAAATTTTAAGGTTTTCCGTATCGATAAAAAAATGATAAATACTAATAATAATAATAATAATAATAATAATAATAAAATCGATAACGATAAATTATCAATTGAATTAAATAAATTTTTTTTTTTTTTTTTAAATAAAAACTTTTAAAATCCCTTAAAGTTCGTTTTATTTATTTATTTATTTATTTATCAATAACGTTATTATAATTATTAAAATATTATTACTAAAAATCAATAATTAATAATAAATAAATAGATAAATATTTAATTTTATTCAAACGAAAAGTTTTCTATTTTTATTTATTTATTTATTTTTTTTTTTTAAAAAAAAAAACTTCAATAAATAATTCGGAATAAAAAACAATATTGTGAGTTTTTACGATGCCTTTTAAATTACGTATAATATAAAAGAGGAGTAAAGGTCAAGGTCAAGTCGATATTTAAAAAAAAAAAAAAAAAAAATTTTATTTATAAAGTGCATATGTATAGCAAACTGATACGACGAGAAAAACAACAACAACAACAAAAAATTATTATTATTATTCTAACCCCGTTTTTTTTTCCCTCCCTCGATCGTTTTATTATTATTATTATTACTATTATTATTATTATTATTATTATTAATATTATTTTAACAATCATTTTTATGGTAGTAAAATAAAATAAAAACAATCTCGGATTTATATATTTAATACGTGATGTGTTATACGTATTACGTAAAATGAATTTTTTTTGTTTTTGTTTCCCCCCCCTCCCCGTTCCCCCCTCACTATTAAAAGTTGATGATGATGATAATAATAATGTTTTTATGTATATATATATCGTGTAACTAAATAAAAAAAAAATCCATTTCTCACTCGTAAATCATAAAAATAAAAACAATAAGGTCTGTAAATATAAATGGAAAGTGGTGCTAGAGTACGAAAAGTTTTACGTTCAATTTAAAAATTTTTTTTTTTTAAATCGTCTTTCTCTCTCTCTCTTTTCGTTTTTTAAAATTTTTTTACGTAATAATTGTTTATTTATTTATTTATTTTTTTCTTTTCTTCTCCCACGTTTTTTTTTTTTTTTTTTTTTAATTTACGAAGAAAAAAATAATAATAAAATAATAAATTATTACGGTTCGTAACAAAAAAAAAAAACAATTTTATATATATATTAACATTACGAAATAAAAAAAAAAAACATAACATAACAACAAAGTTGAATTGTTGTTGTTGTTTGTGTTTTGTTTATTATGTTTATTTTAATAAATATTTATATATTTGTACGTAAATTTTCAAATGACGATTGTAAATAAAAAAAAAAAAAAAACATTTAATATAATGATGTAAAAATGTAAAAATGCAAAAAAAAAAAACAATTTTTTTTATTCGAATATATTAGAATCATCATCATCATCATCATCGTAGTCGTCGTCGTGGTAGTAGTAGTAGTAGTAGTAGTAGTAGTTGTAGTATTCATAATCGTTATTTTCGTATGCAGATAATCGTTGTAATTTATCATTCTTAGTGTGTTCTTACACAATTAAAAAAGTAGCCTTTACTCGAACGTTGTTGTGTAGGTTGAGATTTTTTTAAATGTCTCTCTCTCTCTCTCTTTCTCTCTCTCTCTACTACGTTTTACGTCTTTTTCGACTCGAAACGGAATATATAAATAATATTTTTTTTCGCAATTATCATCATTATCATCATTATTATTAAATATTATTCTTTTTAATGAGATTATAATGTTTATTAAAAATGATTTATTCACGTGTATAAAAAAAAAGGGGGGGGAAATTAATGCATCGAATGAAGAAAAGGCATCGTAAATTTTTTTTATTTATTTTATTTATATTCGTTTGTTTATTTATTTATTTTCCCGTCGTGATAATAATAATGATAACAATAAATTTTTATTCACTCGAGATTATTTTAAAAGTTGTAAAAAAAAAAAAAAACCGTTAATTTTTTTTTTGATGAAATAAAATAAAATACGACGACATAAGACAAAATTTAAATGAAAAAATGAATAAAATGATAATTACGATCATCATCATCATCATCATCATCATCATCATCATCATCATCATCACTATCACCACCAGCATGATCATCATCATCATCGTCGTCATCATCATCATCATCATTATTTTTTTTCGAGACGAATTTATAATAATAATAAAAAAAAAAAAAAAAGTTGAAAATTAACGAAACGGCCAGTTTTTAATTTAGTTGGTAGTAGTGGTAGTAGTAGTAGTAGTAGCCGTCGTAATAATAATAATAATAATAATAAATATACAAATGCAAATTTTCTATTACGTAATATTTTTGGCGCCTGATAGAGAGAGAGAGAGAAAGAAAGGAAAACTCGATTTCAAGTGTGTGTGTGTGTGTGTTCGCCTACCAAGAATTTTAATCTTACAATAATTTAATTTGTTTATACCTTTATGTATACATATATTTATTTATTTATTTATGAATTTTACGTATTTATTATTATTATTAACATAAAGGTTCGAATTTACATTATGTAAATAAACGCGGGGGAGGGAGAGAGAGGGGGAAAAGTATATAAAAATTGATTATTTATCGATTTTTCGATCGGGTGGTAAATCCTGTAAATGTTAATAAAAATTTGTAAAATTCTACGGTTTGTTATGTCTATACGGAGGTCACGTTTACGGTTTGTAATCATCATTATTATTATTAAATCGACGGTTGAATATATTCTAAAAGGGTTTTTTCATTTGAAAATGAATAATGTTATTGCCACGGCCAAATTAACCTTGATTGCTATTATTATTATTATTAATTTAGGATTTTATCCGTGAGGGGGGAGGGGTGTAGGGAAGTGAGGAAGGAACAAGGTCGTTGCTTTTTTTTTTCCAATTTAAAAAAAAAAAATATTCGCAATCGAACGGGGGGGGGGGGGGAAACGTGGGATTAGAAAACGATTTCATTACTTTTTTTTTTATTTAATTTATTTTCGGATTATTTGATTTATTCAATTTAAAAAAAAATTTTTTTTTTCTTTATTTCGCAAAAGTTGTTTTTCTCCAGAAAATAAATAAATTAATAAAGGTAAATAAAAAGGAAATTTATTCAAAATGGTCGACGTTATTCATTTGTTTCTCCTGCCACGTTCGATCCAAAAAAAATTTTTTTTCGAGTGAATTTCCGTTTCTTATTTTTAATTATTTTCAAATGATTCGAGAGTGTGCATTCGTTGCCATTTTTAAACGACCTTGGTGTGATTTTGTTTGTTCGGTTGTTTGGTTGGTTGTTGTTCGAATGTTTGTTTTTATCATCATTATTTTTTTTTTTTTGGTAATATAATAATTTATGTTAATTTTCACGATTTGGGAAGAGTAGAAAAAAAAAAGAGTGATAAAATTTTTATTACTTAAAAACAAGGATGAATAAAAAAATATAAAAAATGGGAACGTGGCATTAGAAATTTTATATTTTTTAAAAATTTTCTTCTCGTTGATATTCAATAAAAAATTTGTTTTAATCTCTCAAAATCTTTCCCTTTTTTTTTTGTATTTTTCTTCTACCGAAACGTTGACCATTTTTTTTTTGTTCATGTTGTTTTATAATCAGATTGTTTGTTGTTGTTGTTTGTATATAATATCCTGGAAACAAACAAAAAAAAAATAAAAATCTTTTGAGCATTAATGAAGGTCAGGTTTTATTATTATTTTTTTTTTACGTGCACGATATACGTCGTGTTATGCGTCTGTAACGTTTGTAGTAAAACCTGGAGAAAAAAGAAAAAAATTTGATTCTGGAGAAGATGAAGATGAAGAAGATTTTTGTACGCGATTTTATGTTGACCTTGTTGTTTTCATCTCGTGGTTGGTTGTTTTGCGGTCGAAGAAGGTATGTTCGTGTTGTTAATGACTAGACAGTCAATGATTGTTGTTGTTGTTGTTGTGTTGCATTGCTTAAATGGGCGTGACGTTTTTTTTTTTTTTTTTTACGAAAATAAACGTGACATCACAATTCGAATTTTTTTTTTTTTTTGCGGTTGCATAACCTTAGGATAAAAATTTTTTTCTAAGAAATCTTTCGGATGCTGCGTTAAATCCCGCGCACGTCCTTATCCTTTTTTTTCTCTCATAATCCTCCATTTTGTTTAATAATTTTTATTTTTTATTTTTTCGCATTTAAAAAAAAAAGACATTTGCATTGCAAATGCGTTTTGTACTTAGAGAGTGCATAATTTTTGTAATAATAATAATAATAATAATATTTTGTCAGCATTTTAAATTTATTTTTTAAAAAAAAACAGAAAAGTTGGTTGAATTTAAAAAAAATTTTTTTTTTTTTATGCAACGATTGGCATAATTTTTTTTTTACACATGAGCGCACACACACCACGCACGCACGCACACACACACGCACATGACATAAGATTATAAAAAAAAAAATAATAATAATAATAATAATATTTATTTATTTATTTTTTCCATCAAATTCAATCGTAACGCGAGTTGTTTAACTTGTTGATTTTTTAAAATAATTTTATTCATTTATTTATTAATTAATTAATAACCAAACAAAAAAAAAAAAAATAGAAAGTTTCCGGTTATTCTTAAATGCGTGCTCGCGTGCATGCGTTTCGCGCGCGAGTTTTCACTTTTTTCATAAAAAAAAAAAAAAAGAGGTCGATGACCTTATTCTAAACCGTTACGTAATATATATATATATATAAAAATTGATTTTATAAATGTAAAAAAATTGATATAATGAAAAAACTCACGCATTTAATTCGTGAATTTGGAAAAAAAAAAAATTTGAACGTTTTGTAATAGTTAAATACGGTCATCTTGTTTGTACAAACAAACGACAACAATCGTTATTTGTTTCGTTAATATTATTATTTAATTGTTAGTAATCTAATAAGAAATGATTTGCATTTTGGTTTTATGGTTTGTTGTCGATGATGGAAAAAAAAAAAAAACTCGTCGTGGATAAATCCTTATCGATTTCTTCTGCTTCTTCTTCTGCTTTTCCTTCTCCATTTTCTTCTTCTTCTGCTTTTCCTTCTCCATTTTCTTCTTCTTCTTCTTCTGCTTTTCTTTCTCCATCTTCTTCTTCTTCTTCTTTTCCAGTAGAAAAATAAAATAACTTATATAAATAATTTTTTTTTTTTTTTTAAATAAGAAAAGTGGTTGAATTAATTTTTATGTTTTGTTTGTTTGTTTGTTATCATTACGAGATTCCATAAAAAAAAAAAAAAAAATTTTTTTTTAAATCAAAATTTTATGTTTATTATTGAAATTTTAATGATGGCGCCTTTTTCAGGTTTTTTTTAAAAATTATTGTTATTATTATTATTTTTTGATAAAATTTTGTAGCGTGCGATATCATTTTTATCACCGGTTAATCTGGAAAATTATAAAAAAAAAATAATAATCGTGTTGTTTGTTATTCGAGTAAGATTTATATAAATTTTCCACATTTTTTTTATTACGGTAATTTTTTTTTCTTAAAAAAAAGATGTCGGAGAATAATTTTTCAAATTGAAAAAAAAAAAAAAAAAACTGAACGCACATCTTTATTATTAATTTTTTTTTTTATAAATTATTATTATTATTATTTGTCTTTTACGTCATTTATTATTGATTACGGATATTAAAGAGTGGTTGTGGTTGTTGTTGTCGTCGTCGTCGTACCTGCAGATGAGTTTTTTTTTTTTTTTTTTTTTTCAAAGAATTGATGGCGTCGTTGGGTTTTTTTTTTTTTTTTTTAAATTATTTTTCCAGCGACGTGTGTGCTGGAAAAAGATATTTTTAATATGGAAATCCTTCTGGAACTTTCGTAACGCAAAAAAAAAAAATTTTTTTTATTTTTATTTATTACGTTTTTTTTTTCCGAACAATTATTTTGCCGTATGTGCATTTTAGTTTTCGTATTACGACGTGGAAAGAATGAAAGCAAATCACGTCGATAAACAAACAAACAAACAAACAAACACAAAATGAATTGATTTATTCGAATTGTTTTCTTTTTTATATATATATAAAATCACGATTCTGCGCGCCATTGTTTTTATTTTATTTATTTAATAGGTCAAAACCTAAGCCTGAAAGAAATGATGATAAGTTTGGATGATTAAATCGTGATAAGCTGAATAGTAAAAAAGGGTTTTAAAATGATAATAAATAAATTTTTTTTTTGTTGTGTTACGTAATAATTAATAAATAAATAAATAAATTGTATGAAAGTTAATTTATTAAAATTCTTGATTTTGCTAATTAATAAAAAATAAAAAAAAATAAAATTTAAAGTGAAAGTAGATTTCGAACGTGTCGAAAGAAAAAAGTTTTCGCTCGATCGATAAATTTCATTTTTTTTTTATTTATAAATTTCCTTATTTTGCAAAAAATTTCATTACCGACTTTTTTTTTTGCAATTTATTGAATTCTCTCTCTCTCTCTCTCTCTCTCTCTCTCTCTCTCTCTCTCCCTGTCTCTCTATTTCTCTTTCTCTCAATACGTATATTCACGAGTATATAAATTTATATAAAGCCTGATTTTGTATTGTTATTGTTATGAGAAAAAAAAATTATTGTTTCGATAAATCGATGTCTCTCTCTCTCTTTAAGGTTATTGTTGTTTATTATTATTATTATTATTTTTCGGTAGGTTGAATAAGGTTGGAAAAGGAGAGAGAGAAAGAGAGAGAGATGACGATGATGACAGTGACAAAGAAAGGGAATGTAAAAGAGAGAAAGATGACGATGACTCCATTGACAAAGAAAGAGAATGTAAAAGAGGGAGAGAGTGAAAGAGAGATGATGTCGACAGTAACAAAGAGAGTGTAAAAGAGTGAGATAGAGAGAGAAAGATAGAAAGATGACGATGACAATAGTGAAAAAAAAAAGAGAGAGAGAGGAATGGGGTAAAAAATATATTTTTGAAAGTGAGAGAGCGTTGTTTTAAGTTTGCGTCAGATAATCACTGCTCCTGCTGCTGATGCTGTTGCTGCTGTTGTTTTTTATTATATATATCATTTAACGGCTTTTTGTTTAAAAGTTTTTTTTTTAAGCTCTTTAAGGAATTTTCTTCTCTCCTGTTGCTATAGTTTCCTGTTTTTAGTTTTTTTTTCCTTCTTAAAGAAGGCATTTCTTCGTCATCTCTCTCTCTCTCTCTCTCCGCATCCTTTTGCTTCTTCTTTCATCAATCTCTCTCTCTCTCTCTCTCTTTCATTGTCTCTTTTTCTGTAGTTGATTATTATTACCATCGCAGTTTAAAAAAATTTTTTTTTTTTTTTTGCATTTAAAATGATTATAAAGAAGCTACCGGTAATGTCAATAAATTTGATTTTACGCGCCAAAAAATTTAAAAAAATTTAAACGTGATTGCGGAATTAAACGTGGCGGCCGGTTTCTAAAAAATTCACCCACATTAAAATATTATCACGATAATAATTTTTTTTTTTATTAACGCGATAATAAATATAAATTATTAACTTGTTGCAAAAAGTTAAAAATTTATAATTTGACCCTTGACACGAATACCGATAAATAATATTTAAAATTTTTATAGAAAAATATTATTTTTCGTGGTGTTGGTGACACGATTTTTTTTTACTCTTCATGATAAAAAAATTCGATTCGTTTTTTAATTAAAATCATCACATTCGATTCAAGATTGATTTTTTTTTTTTAATACGTGATTACGAAAAAAATAGATTAACGGAGGAATTTATAAGAAATGATTATAAATCTATTTACACGACGAAGTTTTAATGCGTACACCGTCACCCGCGTTTGAAGTACCTTAAAAAGATAATTTCTTTCTTTTTTTTTTTTTTTCGTTCCGAAGGATATACATCCGTTTGTCCTTTTTTGTATTTATCATATTTTATCTAAAGACACGACTGTTTTTTTTTTATATCACGCAATAATCTCGCTCGCTCGCACCTTTAGGTATAAAAATAAATTAATTGTCGGTCTTGACCCGTCAAAAGATATTTAATTAAAATTTTTTTTTTTTTTTTTTGATGACCATATATGAATTCATCACGGACAACATTTTATAAATCTAAATTATTGTCAAACAACAAACAACAATCAACCAAGAATTAATAATAATTATATCATTATATTTTTTAAAAAATTTCCGTTTGTTTTATTATTTTTTCGCTGTTGGTTGTTGTTGTTGTTAAAATAAGACGTTTGTTGAAGGAAAATTATTAAAATTTTAGTTTTTTTTTCTTTTTCCGCATTGCGTGACTTTTTACAACGTTAAATACAATCCTACGTATTAAATAATAATGATAATAATTATTATTATTATTCGTGTGACCTTTTATTTTTTTCATATCACGTTCGATGCCTAATAATGTTTTTGCAATGAACGGTTTGCATGCAACATTTTTTTTTTTTTTCGGCCGAACCTTATTTTGTAATTCGAAACCTCCAAAAAAAGAAAAAAAAATAAGTAAATGATATACGATAAAGTAAACGATCGTGTCATAATGATAATAATAATAATAATAATAATAATAATAATAATAAGCGCCATTTTTCTATAATATCGGTAAAAATTTTCCCGCCTTTTTTTTTTTTGTTACACACACGAACACTCTCGAAATATTTTTATTTATTTTTTCCGGCTATATATCATTATCATCGTCGTCGTCGTCGACATCGTCCTAATATCCAATGTTACGTCATAATTAGGTTAATTAAAAACTAAATTTTATATATTTAATATTTATATATTATTATTATTAATATTAAACAATAATTAAAAATATTTTATAATTATTATGGGGGGAAAAAAAATACTTGTTTTTTTTTAATGACTGTAGAGTAGAATTTTTTTACTAGAGAGAGAGAAAAGGTACGAATCTAA